>NC_056734.1:649862084-650162084 GCF_019279795.1 Protopterus annectens | reverse complement strand
GTGTGATTTTCAAAGCCCATAAAAGTTGCTTGGTGCCTTGATGTAATAATATTGTTGTGGTTTTGCAAACCGAATCTTGGGTCTAACCAAATTCCTAGGTAGCTATAAGACTGAACTGCTTCAGTGGTTTCACCATTATCATGGCAAATTATTTAATTGATATTTTAGTAAGTTTTTGCTATGTTCCAAATAACATTGTTTTGTTCTTTCTTATAGTAAGAATGAGTTTGTTTTAATTAAGCCAAAAATAATAATAAAAAAATTCTGAGTTAAGACTTTAGCTTGATAGGTATATAAACTTGTTCAGTTTATCAGATGATCTTAAGACTCTTCACTTCATAGTCCAAAATATAAACAAATAAGTTCATGTGCAACATTATAAACTGACCATGGTGACCACTAATGGATCCTGCATGTAAGACAACAATTCAGCAAAGATATTTTTTTCTTCTTTTAGATTTGGAATTGAGTTTTATCAGTTCGTCCTTGCCATGGTCTTTGCCATAGAGGAGATGAATCAGAGCATTCTGATACTGCCAAATGTTACGCTGGGATTTAAAATATTTGATTCTTGCTATTCAGAGATCAGAGCACTAGAAGAAACATTCTGGTTGGTTTCTGGAAGTGATGCAGCTGTTCCCAATTATAGATGCAGTTCCTATCCACCATTGCTTGCTATAGTTGGAGATGGACAAGCAAATACTGCCCTTCCAATGGCTAGAGTATTGGGACTTTATGGATTTCCACAGGTAAAATAGAATATACAGATCTCAATGTCAGATAAAAAGAGAACATATATAACCAATTTCTCATTCATTAACCTCGAGTAACCACTATGTATTGAAAGAAGCAAAACCACCATTTGTTAGTTAATAATGTGCAGCATATCTAATCTCCACAACCACTGGCTATTACTTCAACTTCTCTGACAACTGTCCATATTTTACAGAATCTAATTGCAAAGATAGTTAGTTAAAGAAGTTTCACAGTTCCAAAAAGCTTGTTGTAGAAAAACTCAGTATAGTACAGTATGTTAAATGTAATGGAGAAGTCAGAGATAAGAAAAATGAGCATCAGAATATAACACAGCATGGAATAAACAATCTTCCTAATCAAGCACCTTCATAGAATATCTAATAAGGTAGCAGGACATGAGAGGACAAAGAGCATTATTACTAATGCACAACAATATATTACATTTGTATCATTTTTTTATGTTTGTAATGATTGTTTCCTAAGCATTTTATGACAAATATTCATTGGACAGATAAGACTAGGTAGCACGATTCCAGTATGATAAAGACTTTTTAATAGATCTTTTTGGGGGATTAGTTATATGAAGGTGTATAATACAGGTCAGGTGAAAATGATATTATCACACTATAATGAAATTAACCATAGTGCAATTCTCTAAGGTCCGTAGTGCAATATTCTAATGTTCACAGTGCAATACTCAAATGTCTCTTTCTGTGCAAGGTTCAGTGCACTGTCTTAACCAAGTAACTGTGTAATACTAAAGTCTCATGCAAAAGTGTTCACTGAAAAGTGTTGAAATGTGTTTCTAATTGTGTGCAGTATTAGTCTGTCTACCCCCATGTCCATGATGTAATAGCTAGATCTTATATGTAAGCTTTCCAAGTTAAAATATATGGTTTTAAAATACTATCCATAAATTAATATATATTGATTCAACAGTTTAAACTTTAAAATTAAAAATATATATCATAAAATTACATTTAATTAGTTTAATTTATAATACAATCTCCTTTTAAATTACTAGGTGGTTAAACATACCTCCCAAAAACATTGTGTGTAGTGCCATCTTGTGGCTGTACTTCAAATCACAGTTTGGCTGCCCTTAATTTTAAAACTGAAGAAATGGAAATCATATCATTTAAACCTGGTGGTTTTGTGTAATCTAAAATAATTTGCCAAAATAACTCCCTATATTCAAGTTTGGCCTCCCACATGCCCCCTCTTAATTCCTTGGGTACAATTTCCAAAACAAAGAAAAGAAATTTAGCCTGCGGACAAGTCAAAGTGTGTCTGTAAAGGGCATTTTTATTATTTTGCTTCCTAATTTCGTAACAGTGTTCATAAATACGGTTTCTTAACTTTCTTTCAGTTTTTCCTATATAAAATGAAGTGCAGACCTTACAAGTAGCAACATATACCACACCGTTGGTATTACAATTGGAAAAACATTTACTAGTAATCTCCCTGTCCCTTGATGCAACTAAAATACTACCTTCGTTAAGTATAAAGGGGCATTGTGGACAAGTACCACATTTATAAGTACCTGGTCTTTTTGAAGAGATGTTGACCTTTCCAAACTCAAAAAGTTGTTTGAAATTTAAATCTTTGCGATATATAAATGTAAGTGTTTTGTTTTTCAATACCTCTAAATCAGAAATCTCAGTAAATCTATTCCATTCTCTGGTTATAATCTGTTTCACCACTCCTGCATCTCCGGAAAAATCCATAATGTATGCATCATCCCACTTTTTCCCTTCTTGGGTATGAATACTTGTTTCTTTGACCTCCTGGGTAGGTTTTCCAAGAATAGGGGCAAATCTATTTTTCCTTTCCTGAACCACTGAATCAATTACTTCTTGTAGTAAGGAATTTGGATAACCTCGTTTGCTAAACATTTCCATTAATTTTGCACACTCACTTGAGAAATCATCATCGTCGGAGGTCATTCTGCTGACCCTAACCAGCTGTCCCTTAACCAGATTCCTTTTCTGAAAATGGGGATGACTACTCTTGTAATGCAAATAAGAATTGGAAAATGTTTCCTTTCGATAAATACTGGATGAAAAAACACCTAATTTCTTCCTAATACAAACATCCAAATAGGTAAGGTTGTCTGTATTGTAAGTATACGTAAAGTCCAAAAAGTTTGATGTGTTTTTAATGTAATATAAAAATTCCGTGAATTTTTGATAGGTATCTGTCCAAAAGATAACTATGTCGTCCAAGAACCTTTTGTATAAGGACCAACAACCAATAAAAGGACAGTTTGATATGTACAGTTGTTCCCATCTAGACAAAATTAAATTTGCTTATGTGGGGGCACATTTGGCCCCCATAGCTACTCCCCTTTTCTGTTGAAAAAATTCCCCCTGAAAAAACATAAAATTGTTATGAAGGATGATATCCATAAATGTTAAACAGTTCCTAAAATCATCCACTGTAAATATTTTACTGTCCCTCATACTGTCTTCAAACCACTGGAGCCCTATGTCATGAGGGATAGATCCAAATAGGTCTACAACATCTAAAGTAACGAAAGCCAGATCTGGGGAGTATAATTCAGGTTTAACACACCTAAGGAAATCCCATGAATCTTTCAGCACTATTGGGCTATCATATGACAACTTTTTCAGTTTCTCATCTACAAATTTGGCTAAAGAGGTTGTAACTGAACCTTCAGATGCCACAATGAGCCTAAGTGGGGGATCATTTGGGTCTTTGTGTACCTTTGGTATTCCAAAGACAGATGGAACCCTTGGCTGTGAATTTAATAAAAAATTGTGAATATCATTACTAATAGATCCCTCTAGTAGTAAGTCATAGAGTAATAACTTGATTTTTGAGTGTGCTAGGTTGACCTCATTGATAGAAGCTCGTGAATATTTAACAGTGTCATTTAATAAGTCCTTCATTTTGGATTCATACATGATGAAATCCATCAATACTGTGCCACCCCCTTTATCTGGGTGCATAATTCTAATGTTCTTGTTGTTTCTCAATTCATTCAGTATTCCTCTTTCTGTTACGGACAAATTTGGGAATATCTTGTGCTCAGATAAAACCTTCCTGATTTATCTTTCCAAAATAATGTCAAGGTTTTTCAATTGTGGGTGTAATGGTGGGTTTACAGTGCTTTTCCTCTTTAAGGGAACCATTTGTCTGGATTCTGTATTATTTTCCTGAAATATTAAAGAAAAATTCATTTTCCTAAGAAATAGTTTTAAATCCACAATAGATCTAGGTAAAACCTTTTGATAAGAGGTAAAAATGTTCCTCTTTTAGTTCTATGTTACTGTAGTTGAAAATCTTATAATCATCTAATGTAAAGATGTTTCCATGCCTAGAAATAAGTGTATTTTCTTGTCTATGAGGATTTACTGGTAATTCCGCCTGAAATTGTGTTTGTATTGTGGGAGTCGGACAGGATTCTGGTTCCGAATCCTGTCCGACCTGCGTAAAGGGGGAATTTCTAAGGAATCAGAAAAATTATCCTGCCCTTCAACCTCAACAACATGTTGAGCAAAACCCACCGGCTCATTTTCATTATGATTGTGCACTGCATTGTATTTGAAAGTTGTTGGTTTGGGTTTTGGATAAGCCCTACCTTCTCTGTAGTCTTTCAAATCTCTTTCTAATTTAAAATGTTTCCTTTTTGAATTAGCTACACATTTTGCCTCTACTTCAAAAAAGATTTCCCTGTATTTTTTCTTTTCTGTTTCAACCTGAAACAATAAATCATTGGTAATAATAGTATTAATCCTTTCAATCTTTTCTAATAAGCACATTCTAATCCTTTCATTCTCTTTAAGTATAGTACCCACAATTTCTAAACCACATTTGTCAAAGACTTTAACAAGTTCCCTATGAAATTCAGAACCCTCAACAACATTGTTGGGAAATTTTGTAATATGTAGACCCTTAGGCACAATTTCCTTATTCAAACATTCCTTCAGATACAAACAATCACACCCAAGTCGCTTATATTTCTCTAATAAATAGTAAAGTTCATCTAAATTCTCTCTATATGACAATGCATTGCTGTCCTGGTGTTTGACTGCACCTAACAATTCAGTTACTGGGAATTCTTTTGCTATAAATAATTTAAAGTCAAAACTGCCTCTGGCAGAGCTGATTTCACCTGGGTTATTTGGAAGAGGAACAGACTGTTCATCAAGTAATGGTGCCCTTGATTCTTCCCTGGTTGCTGGCGCTGTATTGCGCAAAAGACGGGGAAAATCCAAAACTTCTTCGTTCGTGTAAACCACATTGTTTTTCGAAGAATTAGTGCTGGTAGATCCCATAATACGTTTAGGAGCTTCCTTGGTAGTTTGCGAAGCATCGCTGTTTCCATTAAGCTGATTCTGCTTAAAATTACCTCCGTTAGTAAGCGCTGCTGCTAGTGACAGTGCTAGTAATTTAAAAGGAGATTGTATTATAAATTAAACTAATTAAATGTAATTTTATGATATATATTTTTAATTTTAAAGTTTAAACTGTTGAATCAATATATATTAATTTATGGATAGTATTTTAAAACCATATATTTCAACTTGGAAAGCTTAACAAATGATTTTATGTATTTTATTATTTATACTAGTTGTTTAATTAATTAATTAACTAATTTGATTGATCAATTATTATTGCAATTTGCACAACTGGTAAGGTATAAAAGTGTTTCAGTGATGACTGTTAATTGTTCACTTCTGATGAAGACTTGGATTTTGAGTCGAAAACGTATTTTTCTGTTTTTTGCGTTATTGTGATTAAAGTGCTTGTGCTTACTTTAAGGGTTTGGTTTTTGACCTTCCTTTGGACACTCATTGCAAGTCCTTCCTTTTGGTTTTTTGCTATTGAAGACTTGCATACATCTTTCGTTTTAGATCTTATATGTATATATGTCTGTGAAAATAGTCTATATGTTGCCTGCACATTGAGTCCTGAGGCAAGAAATTTTGCTCAGTTTTTGCACTTGTGTGATTTCTGAATGATAATAAAGTTTGCATTGACTTTGATAACTCTGTATTACAATTTCCTTTTGGTAATAAACTTTTGCATAAGGAATCAAAATCTCAACACCCTGTAACCTTTTAATAAGTAACTAATCCTCTTTAATGATTCATTTGTTTCTGTCTCTCTATCTCTCTTTCTCTCTAACTGTACCTTCAACTTTCCCCCGCATCACTCTTAATCCATCCCCATTAACCCCTGCTCCTCTAACCACCTAAGGTAAAAACCACACAATCTACTGAACAGTCTTGGTTTATCATCACCATTGTTACCACTTCAGGAGGTCCTCAGCCAGTTACCAAATCAGCCCATAGTACGGGCAGGGATTTTTGTTCCCACAAAGTACAATTCCATCCAGCAACAGCCATAGCAGTCAAACACTTAACACTTTGACAACTCTACCTTATAACTATAATCCAATACTCTACCATTATGCCCCTTATTTTGAGGGCAAACTGAAAAAAAAACACAGTGGACCTGCCATAATTCTTATTTATCTACTAACTATCTGACTGACTAATTTATTTATTTACTTATTTAGCTAATTATTTATTTATTTATATTCATATTTTCCAGATCTTATAACAATGTACTTTCTCTGCTATCAGCCATTAGTACAGTCATTTGTGCATCTACTGTCAACAATTCAAAAGATTAAACCTTGTAGCTTAAAGTATTGGATACCATCTGAAAAGTCCTGCCTGCCTGCCTATGATCCTCCACCATGATTTTGTTTTCTGCTGTGTTCATTCTCTTTTAGTGCCATGCTGCGACCACCTTATAAATGATTTTGATGGCATGCTTTGATATAACTTCTAGGACTTTCCCCGTTTTGTTTCTTTCTGTCTTCCTTGATCTCACGGACTTCTTCGTAGTTCCCACCAAACTGTTGCACTGTCTTTAGAATGTTATTACTGCTTATGTTCTCTCTCGCCTTCAGTTTCATTATACTGCATATTTTATTCCCCAACTGCATGGTCCCCACAGCATTTCATTTGAAATTCTGAGTCTTTCTTCCAGATTTTTATCTTCTTATATCTCCCTCACCACCCTTCTCTTCCATGTATTCAGTATATTCAATTCCCTTTGTCACCCAGCTTCACCAATTTGGGCTATGCCTCCACTTTTACTTCAATATTTCACCACAAAAATTCACACTCTCTCCATTATTCAGCCAGCTTGTAGATCCTCCTATAACAAGCCCATTAATATGCCCTGTACCCAAAAGCATACAGTTCCTCCTGCAACTATTCCGTGGAACTTGCATGCCTGGTGAACAGTGCTCTAAACTCACCTCCCAGCAGCCTGACCTATCTATGTTGCAGGTATACCATCTGACTCACAAACTGGGCTAGGGTAGTAGCAACCATATTTTATTTTAACATTGGTAAGTTATGCCTCATGCTCAGCCAACTCAGTCAATCAGTCCAAGGTCATTCTTCTGCCTCTTACTGCACATCAAATGAAGCTTTTCAACTCCTGCAGCATCCACAGTACCTGCTGTCTATTTCTACTGGTACGTGAATCACTATATATATGCTAGTCTTTCCAGAAAATTCAGAGAAGCATCCACCCACTTCTGCCAGAAGGTAAACACCTTCTTGATATTTTTGCAATTTCTTTGATGCCAGTAAAAAGTGTCCCAGATTGATTGGAAGCTGGTGTAGCAATATCGCATTTGTCCCATTGAATAACTAAATAAACTAATAATACTGCTGCTAACATCAATTGGTTAAATTGTTGGTTCTGTCTGACTGTTTATCTTTCTGTCTATCTATCTAATCATTTAATTGAATTTGCTTACCAGGACAGAGCGCCACTATATTGAAGTCATTAAAGCATTAGCCAGTTTACAACCTAGTATCCCCCTAAAGTGACTGTATGTCCTCATTACCCTCAGATACATGACCTCTTTGAATGAGTCTGTGTTAGACAATCAAATGAGCAAATTGTCGAAACCCATATGGTCGGCAATTTGGTTTGTTGAACCATTCTGACTGAAATCGGGATACAGTAGGAATCAGAGAATTTGCCCTTTTCTCCACTGTAGTGCTATCTCTGAGTTTGTATAAATAATTACCAGGGGGTGTGGGGGGATTTCCTCCTTGCAAAACCATTGTTTGTGTTGTTTGTGGGTATTGTTTGGGTTTATGCTGTTTATTGACAAACTAAATTGTCGACCATATGGTCTCAACTATATGAGTTTCAACGATTTTTTTTCCAATAAATGGACAGATCTCTTTGAACAGCATAACGGATTCATATTCAAAAAAAGCTTGCACATATACTGTACTACATCTCTATTATAACTCTACTACAGCCTGGACCCCTTAAGTCACTCAAGAAAACCTTTCACATGCTTCCACTGTCAACACGAATAGAAAGAGGGGCCTCCAGCACAGCTGAACTGAATGAAATTTTCATCATCGGATGAATGTGTATCCATTTTACTGTACTTAAATACAAGTGTAAGTATAATTTGTGGATCTTTGAATTTAGGTCTGATATTCTGTAATTATAGGCCAAAACAACTGATTTAAATTTATAATCTTGTAAGAATTGTCAGTTTTGCTCTAACTCTGCATTGCTTGTATCTTATTTATTGTTTGCATAAGTCAGCATTCTTAAGTGTTAGAGCTCTGCAGCTGTTTTATTAGACATCTTTAACTCCAACACCTCCCCCAGTCTCCACACTGAAATTGTTTCCAAATCCATAGACTTTTAAAATCTTCCCTAGGTGCTCTGAGAAAACTGTACTGATTCTACATATTTTACAGACCTTTTTAGTTTTGAAAAAGTTTAGATCATATGTAACATGAGCTTATAGTGGTCTGTCAGGTTTTCCCAATCACAAGGCAAGTCTATATGCTTTGAGAATAAAATCTGAGAATTTGTGCAGGAGCTGTGCAGAACTATTAATTGCCTACTAGTAATCCACATCTAGAGAAGAGATGAGACTATCAGCTTTTCTTAGATAGGGGGATCTGTTCTTTCTTTTTCAGTGAAATATACCATGGTCTATCTCAGAGAGTGTGATAAACCCTTGGACACCATGGACTCCTTAGTCGTATTATGCAGGGGCTCAATAAGCAAGACCCATAATTATTTTTATACCTCAAACTGAATGCTATATTTCCTTCCATAACTTTTGACCTCTTATCACAAAAAGTCTGGATAAACCCAAAAATAATGGGAGGAACAAAGCCCCAGAAATAAGAACAATTTTTAAATATTGCTCTTATAAACTTAGAAAGTAGCTAGAATGAGAGGTCTTGTGTTGCCATGCATTTTCTGAAAGATATAAAGTCTGAAACTAAATGCCTATAATAATTTAGTGAATTCAGTCCTCCCTTATTTACTGCAAAAATTCAGAGAGCCACATTTTTTTTGAGGAAAAGACCAAAAATATGAGCCAAAAATCTAGACATTCTGGGAAAATCAGGACAGTCAAGAAATATGTTCCATGGGGCCTTCATCTTATGCAGCAACATGACTATATCTTGACTTCTACTCTAACATTTACATCCATCCCTTCAGCTCCACAGACCTGAAGGAATTTCCAATAGCCGTGATTTCTGTTCTTTATTTTTGGGAATCATTTGCCCTACTGCATTACATTTCAGTGCAGCACTCTTATAAGGACCGCAATTATAATCTGAAGATCCAGACACACTACCTCCTCTTCCTTTACTTCATATTTGAATTACCATCTATGAATATTCTTCTATTTTTTAAATAGCTCAGTTCTTCCCTTGCACATTTCAACATCTATCCATTCCATATTTTTGTAATACCTGCTCTTCCTTCTTAAATCCATACTTGTTAGTTTTCATCTTAGTGGTGGTGCTCCTTTCCAACATACACATTAGCTCTGTCTTCTCTCAAGCTTTGTCACACACATATGAAACTTTTGTAACTACTTCTACTGAGTCTTACTTGGTCTGAATCTCTGCTTTGATTCTTTCTCATAGCCAGGCCAGATTCTGCCCTAATCTTTTTTCTCGATGCTGTAAATACAAGAAAACACCATTCCGCCCCTTCTGTAAACAAATCCATTTCTTCGATCAGACTTCCCATGTGATCAATTGATGTCATCTCTGTTAAAGCAAAAAAAAAAAATGCCTTCATGGACTGATTTTCCCACTTTTTTTCATTTGCAGCAATGGTGATGATATATAAAGAATAACATGGAATGTTCGTCTGTAAATTTTCCTTAGCCTTTCTCTCCTCAAGAAATGAATTTGAAGAATCAGGGTGGGGTGGGGGTCTTTATCTCACAACCTAGAAACCACCTAAGCTAGGGAGTAGTCTGTTTCCAATCTCCTCTTATCAGATTATACAACCGCAGTCCTAACATTTTCACTAAGGAATCTTCCTTGGTAAAACAGCATTAGAAAATCTTACTTACTTTCAACCTTTGGCCTTATTTTGTTTTTGAGTACCGGTACCCAACACATCATCAAGTTCCATTAATTTATTTCATTAACTCCAGCAGCACATCCCTTGCCCTTCTACGACCCATCCTTGCTTTTCAATGTTATGTCCAAGTGTAGATGGTGAGGGACATTAAAATACTCCTGCCAGGTCCACTGTCTCACCTATTTCTCAGATCCTACTAACTACGTCTATGACCCTTGAGTCACTGAGTACTTAAGAGGTTTAATATTACTCTCCTGCTTACTTACCATTGGTTGTCTTGTAGTCTTCATTATACTCAACGGGACCAAACACCTCACTTATGGTGGTGATCACAAGTTAGACTCAGCAGCTTAGATATGACATATGAACACTATTTAACTATCTCATATAGTGTATTTATGTTGATCTGTGATTGTTTTCTTTTCCTTTATGTTTAACTGTTTTCAGTATTATTGTTAAACTGTAGAAGCTTTTCTTCCTGGGCCTTCAACAAAAAGGGAACTTTGCCAGTCAGGCTTTCCTGATAAACAAAGGCACATAAATAAATATATAAATCAATAAATGCATGAATTAATTAATGTATTTATTTATTTATTTCCATCACTCCAAAATCCTTGCTAGTTAAGCCAGTTCATGTAGTTTAAGTTTTATCTGTTGAGGACATATTATGTTCACTTTCTTTACAGCCAGTCCGTTTAGGACCTTGGAACAGATTAAATGAGTACTGCTCTATCCTGCATTTAATTACAACCTTGGAACAGTTTAAATGAGTACTGCTCTATCCTGCTTTTTGTTAGAACTGTGGAACAGTTTAAATGAGAACTGCTCTATCCTGCTTTTTGTTAGAACTGTGGAACAGTTTAAATGAGAACTGCTCTATCCTGCTTTTTGTTAGAACTGTGGAACAGTTTAAATGAGAACTGCTCTATCCTGCTTTTTGTTAGAACTGTGGAACAGTTTAAATGAGAACTGCTCTATCCTGCTTTTTGTTAGAACTGTGGAACAGTTTAAATGAGAACTGCTCTATCCTGCTTTTTGTTAGAACTGTGGAACAGTTTAAATGAGAACTGCTCCACCTTGCATTTCATAATTTGAGAGCCATTTTCTACATACATTGTTCTTCCTAACAAATGATGTTAAATGGTACTATACCTCACAAATATATCTAAAAATAACTACATAAATGAACATGCTTACATTTCCTTCTTTTGGTAGCCTCACTTTTTGTCTCTATCAGTCCTGTTTTGAATTTCTTTAATTGTACATTAACTGCCTAATCATAAATCCTGTCATTAGCCTAATTTCACTGTATTACTCATTTGTTATTTCCTTCGTGAATATCTAGCAGATAATCTATTGTTCACAACCACACCTTCCCATCTCTTCCCAATGCTGTTCCTCCTTATTCACAGTAATTTCATTCCATGCCTGAACTCTCATGTTATTTCTCCAAAAGGTCCCTGTCTCTTCCTCATTTCACTTCATATCTTAAAGGATCCAATAAACCTTCCAGTGGAAGGGTTGGCATAATGGTTAAAGTCTTTACCTCACAGATATAAGATACAGGGGTTGGTTCTGACCTCCAGTTATTGGCTAAGCTTGTAATAGTCTGAAGACTGACAGCATAGTATTTGGGTGAGGAGTTGGCATAATGGTTAAGGTGTTTACCTTACAGACACTAGGTGTGGGTTTTGATACTCGCATAGGGTAGCTGGCTAGGCTTGAAATAGCTCACAAGGACAGTGAGCCTAGTACTAATCTATGAACCTATTTCTCCCCATACCATCATTAGCTCATACTCATATGGCTGTACTTTGTCCTACTTTTTAAGCATGATGTATATTATATGCTAAGGCTAAGTTCTAAAAGCAAAGCAATCCCCAGAAACCACATGTCATTTAACTCCTTTATTTCTTCCTTGATATTCTGACTTTGTTCAACACAAATAAATCACTTCCAATCTTTCTGAACTGCTAGTAAATGTTTGTTTCAATGTTCATCTGAAATGCGTCTCATAATAAAACACATTTTAGACAGTGATCATCTTTACAGTGTGAATCTTGTTCACCATATATAATCTTTTTAATTCTTCTTAATAATTTGTTTTCTACTAGCACATTGCTCACCTAGATGTATGTATTTTTCCTGCAGTATTTCATATAATTTCCAGACTCTCAGATCAAAATAAAATACTTACCTCTTGTCTTTTCTTGTAGCTCCACAGCTCAGCTCTTCCCAATATCTTTCCCTACTTGTTTAAACCCTAATTGGTGCTAGATGTATCCACATAGATAATATAAAGTCCAGAATAAAGCCCAGGCAACCCAAGTTTGATTATTGGCTTGGGGAGGGTCTACTGAGGCTGGCATAGAGAGGATGGGTAGGCCTGTCATGTGGGGGGTAAGGAGAGAACATGGTCTATTCAGTGCCACAGTCCATCAAAGGAAAGGAGCTAGCATAAGGATTGCTCTGGAGAAGGTATTCAGCTGCCAAATCATGAAGGCAGTTACTGTCATTGAATTGCACAAGAATAAGTACTCACATGGGAAGATGTAGTGGCTGCTGCAGTGATGTGAGTGACCCTGGGGAGGGGTTGTGGCATACAGTGTACCTCTTCATTGTCACATTGTGAAACATGACACACAGCACTGTCATAGCTGCCTGCAGGATAACAACTCTGGTTAGCATATGCCTCCATGTTGAGGATACCAAGTAAAGAGGAAGGAATGGGTTCAAGTCCAATCAGGAGTGGAGTGCTGGTTTGCAAGCTCAGGAACAAACAGCACATTTTCTTCCATATGTATCTCTAGAGCGCCTTTCACATTATCAGCCGACAGAAAGGTGTATTAACATATGTAAATGAGCTTTCTATATTAACATATGTAAATGAGCTTTCTATTTTTGATGAATATCTAATCAGATCTAAATTATTTTAATACCATCATCACTGATACAAATATTGATGGGTATAAGGAACAGTCCTGTCTAGGTTTCCCTTTGAAAATATATCCTTTCCAAAGAGCCCTATTCGCTTTCTGTATTTCTGGGTTTGTATACAAGACTCTGACCCACCTTTCAAACTTATTCCCCACTCTTTTGTCACTGAAGACATGAATCAGAAGTCCAATTCCTCTGTAGTGAATGTCTTCTTAATATAATATATACATATATATTCCTACCTCTAAATTTCCTAGGCTGATTATTTTTAGTTCATCCCCCATTTAAGAGAGAAGTTTCTCTAATCATGTAACTAAAATCTTACCACATATTTTTGTATGCACATTGATTAATGACTCCAGTCTGAAGTTTCATAGTTCTAATAACTGTTCCCAACTCTTTGAGCAACATTACCATCTCAACTGTCCCCAGTGAGTTACCACTCCCCAGTTCCCAAGGCATATTAACAATTCTAGATGTCTCAGTTTGAACCTGGTCCCTTATAAAATTGTAACATGCTTTTTGGAATTATATTTATGTTTCTCTAATGTTTTCCCTCTTTCATTTTTCTAAGAACATCTCCCACATCTTTCTAGACCCACCAGTGCTAAATATAGCACCCACTGCTGTCTTTAAAATCCCCCCATTCCCAAAACTTGCATCCTTATCTAGGGGGTATCACTATTAAGGCATATACTGGTGTGACCCTTTGTCTAGTGGGTCCTAGCTTTCCAGATGGAATGAAGCTCTTGAGTATGACAGCCCATATCATACTATGGTAAACTGGTTAGAAAATAGCAATGATACCCTTTCCATATGGGACATGCTGGCTTTACACACAACTAAACCTGGGGCAGCATGGCAGCACTGTGAGGATAATGCTCCTTCTTTCTGATCACATGCACCTTTCTAATCCCCACCCACCTGGTTTGAAAGGCAGCATCCAGCCTCCAGCACTCTTGAACGCCACTGAGCAAGCAATGACAGATCTCCCTGGCATGTACACTCCTTCTCCTTCTGCCTGAGAAAGTTGAGCAGGAGGAATACTGTTCTAGCATTCTTCTCCACCCTCTCTTTCTCATGTCCTTGTGCTCCATCCAGGCAACACATACACCACCTTACATCATCACCTTCCCTGTTTAAATTTCTAATGATTTTCTACTTCCTTATTTGATTTGGAACATTTCCCACATCCTTATATTTACCCTTAATTTTCCTCATCCATGCACCCCTGTCATTCCTTCTACTTGGGTGTTTGTTGTCAGTTCCTCAAAAATGCCCACTGAGCTAAGGATAAGGTAGCTGTTTATGTACACTGACATTCAGCTTAGCCCTTCGTTGACTCTCTGTCCCTTCAAAAGAGTATATGTAGTAACTACCTCTCTATCCCTCTCTAGTCCACCAACACAATCTGTCCATTTTCCCTTTTAATTTACTGTTCTGTATGTCACTTGTCCGTACTCAGTGCCCATTCATCTTCCACTTTCATCTCACTTCCTTCATTATCCTTTCCTGTCTACTGACCCCATAGTTTATCTGTCCCCCTGACTTATCATCCAGAGCTGTTCTTCTCCACCACTACCTTTTGTACCTCACCCTGCTTTTAACCTCTGTTTCTCTGAAACCCTGCAGGTGTAATGTTTTACAGTCAAATTTTAGCACAAGGATCTAATTTTAAAAAGAAAAACTTGATCACAAAATCCACTAAGAAATAAAAGTAGAATAACTTCAGTTAGAGCTATGCTATGTTTTCTTGAGATAAATGTTCCTTTCAGTCTTTATTATTGCAGTTCTCTGTGTCAATCATAACTGTCACATCTGAATCTGCACCAATTTATTTTACAATTTTGCAGTGGGATGGGTGTGATATATTTTCATTTTTAGCTTCCCTCAGCCTTCTTGAAGCAATCCTATAGCTCCTCACAGCCCTTATTGGATGTGCCTAATATGCTTTCCTTATCTGTTAGTATTATACTCCCATTGGTCCAGCTTTGCTTTTACATGGACCTTCCTTCCTTCTTCATTTATCTTTCATTTGTTTGCCCTTTAGTTGGATTAGTCAAGAATATTTTCAGTCACGACCCAGGTATAAAGCACTTACAGTATGACCACATATAAACGAAGTACAGAATACCAACACATGAATTATTCAATATTAGAGAATCAGTG
This sequence comes from Protopterus annectens, assembly GCF_019279795.1. Lineage (NCBI taxonomy): Eukaryota > Metazoa > Chordata > Ceratodontiformes > Protopteridae > Protopterus > Protopterus annectens. The sequence continues at coordinate 650,146,796 of NC_056734.1, read as the reverse complement.
ATGAAAAGAGAAAACATACAGTAGAATGGAAGAGGTGTGGTTAAAGTATATACATTGTATATGTTAGCTGATTTAGTTAAAAACTTATATACGTGTTTGTATTTGCATAGATGTCTGAAACATATTAAGTAAATATAACAATGTTACTTCAATAGTAGATTACTAGAATAATAATGATGTAGAATCAACTGTGGTAGGTACATTAGCCACTGTCTATAAAACAATACCTTTAAGGTACCTATTTAATTTCTTAATGAATGAGGTATGGTTCATTAAATGTCTTGGATAGAGTATTCCACCTTACAGGAAATATTTTCCTGAAGCATTTTATACGTTCTTACCTTCTTCTAGACTGTGCTACTGAGTCTAAAAACTGAGAGATTTACCATTGTGACCATATGCAAACACACACACACACACAGGCACACACACACACACACACACACACACACACACACACACACACACACACACTGTGTGTGTGTGTGTGTGTGTGTGTGTGTGTGTGTGTGCGTGTGTGTGTATGTGTAAATATGGATCTATGTCATATGATCAACATTTTAAATAGTCAAATTTTATACAATCGAACTCATGTGATCAACTATTTATAAAGTCGAAGATATGTAAAAACTCAAAAACAGCGTTTGTGTGGGGGGGTTGCTCCCCCTGCTCCCAACCCTTCCTAATTATATATACTCACTCCAAAATTGCACTACAACGGGGAAAAGAACATATTTCCTGATCCCCACTGTGCAGCAATCTTAGGGAAATTCACTGTTTGAGTGAATATGTATATGTCTGATTTTTTAAATAGTCTATCGTATAAGTTTGATCATATGAAAATCAACTATATCAAAAGTCAACCTATTAACATAGACTTGTATATAGCAATATTATTTATTTGAGATGTATATTTTATAGTGAATGATAACAGAGGCTGTATATACACTAAAATGTGAATATAGAAAGAAGGAGGGTGTCTCTAGTGATTATAGATAGCCAAGTAACCCTTTGTGGGCTAAACAATGATGTTCCTACCAAAGGGACAGGGTGATGAATCCGCATATTTAAGTGATGGTAGTTGGCAAGGTACCGGCATTTATGTTAGAATGTAATGCAGTCATAGGAATGGCTAAGGACACATCAGTTTAAGGGTGTGATGTTTAGGCATAGCATAAAAAACCTTTGATATATAATTTTATATGAAATGAATTCAGTGTGATTGGCAAATGAGATTGAAGTACCTAAAAGCATCCCTAAATATTTATGGGTGTGCCTTTCCTTAGGAGGAGGTGCTCGCTGGTGACTCCCTAAAAGGAGGCATGGTCAAAAGTGAGAATGCAACCAGTGAGCACGTTAGGGGAGGGGACTGGGCAGGGCTTATTAAAAAAAAGCACCAGACAAATGCACAGACATCTGAGCACCCAACACCCTCTTAAGATTGTCAACGGGCTCCAGCAACACCTGAGGAAGTCTGGGAGATATGAGGATGCTGGTAGACCAGACATGTATGTGAAGTACAAGGGGACCAGACCAGTATAAATGAGGTCCTAAGGGACCAAAAGCAAAGGCTGAAAATTATGTTTGCATTTTTTTTATACATCTTTAAATGTAGGGACAGAACTATGACAAAGAAAATCATCTATGCAGTGGGTTATATAAGAGTTTACTATAAATAATCACATCTTGCTTAAATTGACATGTGATTGTTTGAAGGTCACATCTCAAAATAATGATACTCCTAAGGTTACAAAATAGAAGAATTTATATATACACACACATATATATATATATATATATATATATATATATATATATATATATATATATATCTATAGTTATATTTACAGATTCTGAGAAAGTGGTAAAAATGCAGCTCTCACTTTCTTACTCTTCTCTGAGTATCAAAAACCACAGCTAATTCAAAAGCCAAGAACTCGACTCAGGCCAGTCCAAAATTCAAAAAACATGAAAAACAACAAATTTTATTAAGCCACTGTAAAAGCTTTTTGTTAGTATCTTGCACTAACTTCTTCAGACAAGCAAAACATTCCCACCATTACAAGTTAGTTTAAATACCAGCATTGAAACACTTAACCATGCCCCTTGCTCTCCCTTTAGCTCCTTAAAGGTACAGATCACAGCTAACTAAGGTGCATTTGCAATTCTCTATTAACATAATAAAAAATAAAAAATTCATACACCAAGACTGTAATAATAGCAGGCTTTGAAACTGAAAGAAAAAAGCCCAATATTTTGATTATTAAACTGTATAAAGTAGATAAATATGTAAATCCCAAGATTCATAAAAGTATTGGTGATCCCCCTATGCGCCAATTAGTGAACGCGAGGGGTAGTATTACCTATGCAGCAGCGAAGGTAGTAGACACCATCCTCAAACAATATGTATCGCAGGTACCACACATAGCCAGACATTCTTGATCCTTTTTGGAAAAAGTTGGACTAGCTACCTTTGAAGGAAATGCCTATTTTCTGACCATTGATGTAATTGATTTATATTCTTCAATTCCCCGTGAGGTAACACTTGAATGGATTCAATTGGAGATGATTTATTACCAAGCTCCACCCAAAGAGATATCTATGGTGAGCGAATTGTTGAATATTATTTTGACATGTAACTATTTCACATTCAATAACAGATGGTTGACCATCAGTTGATTGGTGTTCATCTGAAACCAGACTTCTTCTTCTTGTTCTGAAGAAGTCTGGTTTCAGATGAAAGCGCTTAACGTATTGTCAAAGTGTAACAAGTTGTTGTCAGTTGTTGGAAAACATATTTCACATTCAATAACAGATGGTTCCATCAGTTGATTGGTGTGCATATGGGGTCTCCGTGTGGTGCCAGTGTAGCTAATTTGGTCATGACTCATTGGGAAAGAATGTTTGCCTTTCCCAATAATATTATTCAAGAGAAAGTCGTTCTGTACATAAGATTCTTGGATGACATTTTTATCTTGTTTAATGGCTTACTGGAAGAAGCCCAAGACCTAGTGATCGGCTTCAATAATTCATCTGACTTTTTGAAATTTACTTGTACAGTAGACATGGAGAAGATATCCTATTTGAATGTGGAACTTTATAAAGACAGAAGTCTAGGTCAGTTTGGAGCCAGAATCCATCGGAAATCAACTTTCTCTAATTCTTATCTACATTATGATAGTGACCATCCGCTTCACCAGAAAAAGGCTATTGTCAAAGGACAACTTGTAAGAGCAGCTAGGATGATGTCAAGGGATAGTGAATTTTTGGAAGAGTGTGATTTCATAGCCAATTTATTTCTGGACCGAGGTTATCCAGAAACCTTGATTGATGAGTTGTGTTTTGAAGTTAAGACCAAGAGAGCTAATGGCTATTTTTCTTCTATCTTGAGTCATGTTGTTCCTGAATTGAGTCATTGACCATCACCTGTATGCCCTGATTCTCAGGGAAACATGTCCAGGTCCAATTTTATTTTAACTTTTAATACAGATGCCAATGACATAGTTACTATAATTAAGAGGAACTGGTGATTACTATCCCCTGAGTTACTTGGAGGTCCAATTTTTGATAAAGCCCCATTGATAACATACAGAAGGCGCCCTAACATCAAAAATATTCTGGAATCTACGTGAAATGTAGTAACACCAAGATCAGGGATTTATAAATGTAATATGGGCAAGTATTGCAGATTTGTCCGGGCAGGTACAGCCTTTACAGTTAAGAACAGGAAATTCATCATCAGGGTTGTTTCACTTGTTCCAGTACCCAAGTGGTATACCTTGCTCAATGTTCATCATGCCCCAGTTTTTACATTGGCAAGACTGAGAGGAAACTCCAGGAAAGAATGTACGAGCATTTGTACGCCATAAGAAGAATGAAAATGGACAATGCTTTGGCTATGCACCATGAGTTTACATTTATGGTTATAGTTCAACTGTATAATACCAATTCTTATGGACCTGAGACATATAGATTAGAATGTAAAGAGCTTCTTTGGGAATTATGATTGGAAGCACACCCCCCCCCCCAGTCTTAACAGCTCATTATCCATTAGTTGTTTTTTAAAACTTAAAAGTTGGAAGAGGTGATGAGCTGTTTATTCTCACAGTTTTTTTTTGTTTTTCTTTTTAAATGAGAGTCAAAAAATGAAAAATGAGAGTTGACAAATTAATCTTTTTTATAACTCTTTATTAGTCGACAGTGGTGGAGGGTTAATAGTTATCAGTTATTGTTATGATTATACATCATTATCATTATTTTACAATATATATTATTGATTCATATTTTATTACTTAGTAATTTTAGGTCTAGATACGCTAACTTTTAGAACTGTTTTATTTAATGACAGTATTAAACCTATACTGAGTAGCCTAATTTTATGTTATATTATATGTTACATATCATATTTTATATTTCTATATTTCTATATTATTATTTTTATTATTTAGTGAGATATGATTAATATTATACTATTTTTCTTGGGTAGCTGTTCTAGTTATTTAGATACTTAGGACAGTATGCATTAATTTTATTATATTTATTATAATCATTACATTAGTTATTTTACTTGAAAGCAGGCAAGATACAAAGTATGCATAGGTAATTTTTGATTAGGAAGCGTCACACTTCCATTATTAGTATTTATGCTGTAGGTTGAATATTGTTATTTTTATGTTATTATATATTTTACATATTTATCTACTTTATACAGTTTAATAATCAAACTATTGGGCTTTTTTTTCTTTCAGTTTCAAGGCCTGCTATTATTGCAGTCTTGGTGTATGAATTTTTTATTTTTTATTATGTTAATAGAGAATTGCAAATGCACCTTAGTTGTAATCTGTACCTTTAAGGAGCTAAAGGGGGAGCAAGGGGCGTGGTTAAGTGTTTCAATGCTGGTATTTAAACTCACTTGTAATGGTGGGAATGTTTTGCTTGTCTGAAGAAGTTAGTGCAAGGTACTAACGAAAAGCTTTTACAGTGGCTTAATAAAATGAGTTGTTTTTCATGTTTTTTACGTTTTGGACTGGCCTGAGTCGAGTTCTTGGCTTTTGAATTAGCTGTGGTTTTCGCTAGTTTGTTTTTCCGGTCTTCTCTGAGTATATCCACCATTACATGGCACCAAAAATGCTGCAGTAACAACATTCTGACATCAGATGAACAGACAGATGATAAGCAGTAGTTTCCTCAGTACTGAGCTGGGAATAAAAGATGTCATATAATTAATGACTGGAGAAAATAAATTAACACATATTTGAAAATGACCCCTGTAGTATGCCAGCATTAAAGGAGGCTATGTCATAGAATAATGTTTCACTTTGAATAATAAATGTCTGTGTATTAGGCAGCTGATGACATATACTAAAGCAAAGTGTTGAAGGTTCAGAAGAGAATTTGAATCTTAAATCTCAAATACTCATGTCATGCCAACAAAAATATTATCTGTAACATAGCCTTTTTCCTTGAATAAATCTTGTTGCAAAGAGTAAAGATTGCTGTAAGAATACTACAATCACTCCTGAAACCATGTTAGCAGTAGATGAACAAACCATATTTATTGATATGTTCAGTAATTTGTGAGCAGAGAATTTTGTTAGTTGGCAGTTATGGAAATGAGTCTGAATTAAAAAGTGCTTTGATGGGAGATTTGAGATATAGTTATAATAAGAGCATGATTGAAATGCTGCTGCACAATCCAATGGCTATGACAAGGGCCAAATTAAAGCTACAGTTTAGGGGTTTGGTTAACCTGAAATAGGCATATGTAGAAAGGATGAAAGTGAGGGACTGGCAATAGGATTGTTTTTTTTTTTTCAAACTTTACCAGCAGCTCCCTCACTGTAGGCTTTGAAATAAATTGAAATTAGAAAGAAAGGGATACAAAAAATTCTTATTATTCATCAGGGAATTTTAGTAATTAAAGTGATTTGGCATTATTCCCTTCTTCATGGTGGTTCTAATTTTGTAATGTCTTGTTGTCTGGTTCTGCCATAATTGCCTCATGATTTGCAATATTTTTTTCCTGCTTTCTGCTATTTTTCATGATGTAATGGTTCACCTCCAAATAATTCTCTATGGCAGTATTTCTTATACCTTTTTGGAGTAAGGAACCCTACACAAAAATATTTCTTTTCATGGAACAGCTATGAGAATTTCCAACAAACAGTCAAAAAAATAATAATAAAGTAAATTGTGAAAATTCAAGTTTCAAACATGCACAGTCTTAATGAGAAGGGTTTGCTGGCGATGCATGTTGAAATATGGCCATTTGTTAAAGTCAACCTTAAAGTAGGTGTCACATTTCTCCTATTCCTATATTTTGTTTTGGTTATAGTGACAATAGAATCCTCTTTTGAATAACTATGTAGAAAAAAAGGAGTAGGATTCTAAATGATTTAAGTTAAAGGTCCATACGCACTATGATTTTTTACCCAAAATTTTATCAAGTGGGAACTTAGTTCTTTAATTATTCAATGTAATGTTTGAGGAAAAATAGAGAGCTGAATTCAATAAATCTTACACAGCTTGCTTAAACCATGTGTACATTGTGGTGCTGCAAGCAGATGGTAGCATACAATTTGTATTCAATAAGTGGCTCTAGACAGTGTGTAGAGCTGTGCAAACCCGTAAACATTGTGACATGCTAATAACAGCATAACCAGCTGAACTGCATGCAAATCAATCAATCCAAGATGGAGGAGCTATTCAAGATGCTTTCAAGCAATCATGTACAAACACCAGACAGAAGCACAGACAGCTGAGCACCCAGCATCCCCTTAAGATTGTCAACTGGCCCTAGCAACACTTGAACAAGTATGAGAAATAGGAGGATGCTGGCAGACCCTGCATGTATGTGAAACACAAGGGGGCAGACTAGTATGAATGATGTCAAAGGAGACAAAAAGCAAATATGGAAAAGTATGTTTCTATTTTTATTTTATATCTTTAGGTGTGGGGGCAGAACTATGCAGAATAATATCATCTATGCAAACGATTATATAGTTTACTATAAATAATCACATCTTGTTTAAATTGACATGTTCTTATTTTGAGGTCAATTCTCAAAATAATGACACTCCTAAAGTTATAAAACATAAAAAATAATTTCTGCAGTAGGCTGCTGCAGTAGGCTCCCATACCCTTGAAGAATATGGGATGAATTTAATAAAGTCTACATGTTTTTTTTTCCCATGTAGGCATCGTGCCACACTGCTGACATGGGACCGAACATTTTTAGATTCAGTAAGTGCTGCTGAGCAACTCGCACACACGTGCCAAAACGGAAACTTCCGTGGCATGCAAATCACCTCATCAGCAAGTGAATCTCATGAAAATGAGGCATGTAGAGTGATCCAGCAAGCAGATAGGCATCTGTTTAGACCTTGTGTCAGTGTCTGTAGTGTACATGGAAAAATTCCGTGTACAGGAGTGTAGACAGACACAAAGGGTTGTAAAATGGAAATATATGGACAGAAATGTCATACCACATAAACACATGGGTGAAACTATTATCCTGTATGGTGGAAACATTAAAGGAAATAAGTTAAATCAATTTGTTTTTTTTTTTTTAATTTTCTGTGCATGTTTGCTCAGTGCTCAACAGTATGCAAACATGCTTCATAGAAAACAAAATTGCAAAAAAAATAAAAATGAATATTATGTGACAGAAATGTATTACAGGACCATGCTCGGAGTCCCTACAATGGTGCAGTGATGTTTTTGTCAATGTGGTTGGGCTATGGAGTGTGTAGTTTCCAGGCTATGAGCACAGATACCTATGCAAATGAGGTGGAGTTACTGAATAGCAGAAAGGAGTAATCGTGTCTGCATATCCCCTTTGTGTAGGCTTAGGCCCATGTTGCTATTTGCACAGGATGTAGCTGACACCGGGGGGTGTGGCTACTGACTTTTAAGCTCATTTCAGCTTAGGTATGTGTGGTTGCATGGTGCGCTGCCTGGTTGAGCATGTCTGTTCAGGGGTATGTGTCCACTAACTTCTAAGCTTTGTTTACCTTCCATGCGTGTGTTTGTGCGGGGAGCCCCAGTGCTGAGTGTGTCTGAAAAAAAATATATTTAATTAATTTTGACCCTTGTTTAATCTAAAATAGGGCCATTAAATGATGTTAATTATATTGTAGGCAGGTGGAATGCATCATAGTTAGCCAATCACACATTCTGCACATGCAGCAGAGCTCTATACAGTATGTTTGCAATCTACATTCTGATTTTCCCCAATAGTCTTGACCATTGGAGTTAAGACTTGGGAATTTTAACTGAGAGAATGCTAGGGGATGCTGCACATTTAGTACACCTGTATGTGCTAGATGCTGAAGTCAGTGCTGCTGCTGCTGCTGACCATAGGCCTAGACAGAGAAGGAGAAGAGTGTTCAAGCCAGGGTAACCTTCCAGGAGCTACATGAGCTGGAGATTGTAGAGAGCTACAGGGTGGACAGGGACATACTACAAGAACTCACTGAGCTCTGATGCCCTCAACTCAGACCTAAAGCCAACAGAGGGGAACCCACCCCAGTGGAAACAAAGGTATGCGTAACCTTTAGGATACTAGCTACAGGTACTTTACAAAGAGCAATTGGGGACATGATGGGGGTCTCACAGGCATCGGCATCCAGGGAATTCCACCAGTTCCTGGATGCATTCCTAATACATGCCCATGAGCACATTTCATTTCCTTTCACCGCTGAGGTGAGGGCCAGCAATATGCAACACTTCTACCATGTAGCACACTATACTGAAGTACTGGGTGCCATAGATTGCACTCATGTACACATCAAGGCAGTAACATAGAAATTGATCACACATTCTATGTCTCACTTAATGCAGGAATAACAACATACACATGTATGCTGTTGATTGTGTGTTGAATGACCACTTTCTGGCTGACAGCTTGTGTGGCTCAGTGGACTAGGGAGGTTAGCATGGGTGATGCTGCTGATGGTTCAAATCTGTAAGTATCCACATCTTTTGCATGTGGGGGATTGTTATGCTGGTGTTCTCACAGACTGTCAGTCTGTGTTTGGTTTGTGTTATGAAGCTCTGCCACATATTAATTACATCAGACAGCTGGAGAATGCCATGTATATTTTGAGTGAAATGCAGTACTGCAGAAACAGGGACAAATGTCAGCGTCTGTAACACACAAAATCTTGGACTGGAATCCAGGTAGGTGTGGGCTGAAGTCACTGACAGTCCCACTAGGCATGTCCATGCACTTGAACTGAGCACAGTCTTGTTGCCCCTTGACCAAATGACCTGTTATGTATAGATATGTCTATTCATACATACATGCATACACATATGTATATATATTCATCTGTCACTATCTCTCTGTCACATACATAGTATATCTATCTCTATGTATTTTCAAAAAAAAAAAAAAAAATATATATATATATATATATATATATATATATATATAGTTATATTATATATGATTCTACTTGGAATGAGCTTATATAACAGACACCCATATTGCAGAGATGAGTTTGCCAAAAGTCCATATATTCAAAAATTGAAAAGAATGAAATACATAAAACCAAACAGCAGTTATTGATGTATAGTCAGTCACAGCAGTAGTAATATAGATACAAAAATGCCATTTTCCCTAAGGTAGTGCAATCTTGAAGCTGGTATATTTAATTTGTCGGGCATGTGGGGTAGAGACGTCCACATGGGAGGCTGCATGAGGGCTTGCCCCCCCCCCTGCTAAAATGATGTTAAAAAACAATTCTAGTGACTTATTTAGCACAAAACTTTTATTTTTCCTGTGAATTAATTAGGGTATATGTATTGTAGGGCAGACTGATTTGTGATGTATGATTTTCATAGAGAAAATGCAGTGCAGGACCAGAACAAAGTGTATGTTTTATAGTAATGTTTCTTTAAGGGTTTGTGGACTTATGGGAAAAGTTAGTAGTGGAAGTTTGTGATTCCTGTGTAGGTTGAGTTAAATTTAGCTTATCAGAAGGTTTCTGTTTATTTTTTAAAGTAACTTTATAAATTGGTCAGTGGTATCCTGGGAACTGTTTCCGGTTTTATGTATTTCGTTCTTTTCAGTTTTGGAATATATGGACTTTCGGCAAACTTGCCTCGGCAATATGGGTTTATGTTATATGAGCTTTTGCTCATCCAAAGTAGACCCATAGATACATATATATATATATATATATATATATATATATATATATATATATATGTGTGTGTGTGTGTGTGTGTGTGTGTGTGTGTGTGTGTGTGTGTGTGTGTGTATATACTGTATATATCCCCCTGCCAAACAACAGAGAGTCCCTCATTGGCTATCAAACTGCAATGGTTATGCATTTTTTTGGCCCTGTAAGTTGCTGTTGGCATCCAAACTGCCCTCTTCTCCAAGGTCTGATAATGTCATCTGCCTTATGACTACCAGCTGCCATTCTAGCATCAGACTTAAGCCATGGTGCATGATAAACATTGTGATCTATAGTGTGTAAGACTAAATAGGTAGGAGTTCTAATCTCTCTCCAGGCCACGTGATGCTTGTGTGTATGTCCATAGGGCATACATATGATGACTTCAGTAACTTAGAAAGAGATAGGGTTTTGCAGAATTTTATTTGTAGCAGGTGATGTGGCCCTCCAAATACCAAAACTAGGCTTGCTGATGTCATCAAACATAATATGGCCTAAACTATTATCAGACATGAGGTGTGTTGCATTCATCATGTACTGTGATCTGTAGTGTAACATTATATAGGTAAGTGTTCTAATCTACATACAGCCAATTTGCACTATGTATGTGGTGTGCTGTGTTCTGTAAGCAGTAATTGGAAGTGGTGCTATCCTCAGTGTAACCAGGTCTGTGTGTGTGGCTGTTAGATCATTGCATATCAGCTTATGGAACCAAAGGACCTTTGAACTTCACTAGCATAATAGCAATATAGCCATCAAAATCATAGACACGTGTGCACCATTACTCACATGATTAGCACATATTGCCCCAGTCCAAGAGGGACACAGGCAGAAGCCCTGTGGTGAAATGACAGTTGCCTAGCCAATTGTACAGATGGCATGTGCTGAGGTGCACTGAGGTGCTCTGCTTGCCATTAGCCAGGGCTCTGTATCAAGGGTGTGTTTAGGTCTGCTAGACAAATCTCTCCCATCAGCATGTATCAGTAATGTCACATACTAGGTTAATGTCCTTAGAGTGACTAATCCATCTACTATGCCACCTACAGATATGCAGTATTTACAATCAATCATGGTCACACATTGCCCAGTATGCAAGGCGGATATCACTTCGGAGTAGTCTGTATGCCATTAGCTACAATGACACTCATTTCAGATGATCCTCATTGACCACATGCTGAGAATATGAAGTTTCCTTGTGAGGACCCATACTCTTGTGTGCAAGTGCTAGTACTGCTTGGAATAGTCCATTACCAAATGTTCATTGCACTCAGATATTGGCATGCTGAGGTAAGAATACATGGAGGTTATGAGTATGAGAATTATGAGAGATTGTGCCCTCAACTACGACATATGATTCCTGTCATACCACTGGAGAGGTATAATGAGCTCAGCACATTAGGTGTAAACCTGTGTGGCCAGGTCTGTGTGCCCATTTCACCCCTGAGTATGTACAGCACATGTTGTGACTGATGTGCTACTTACCAGTTACATAGGTGTTAGAGATGGAAATGATACTGCATATATATTTGCATGGAGTTTATGGACATTACTATCTCAACCATTATTTGTTCATTATTACCCTCTTGTAGGATATTGACATAACTCAAGGACTCAATGAGTGTTCACAGTTTGCAGGCATAAGCCAACATTAGTAGCCACAGACATTCAGTATTCATAGGTTTCATGGTTAAATGGATTCCAAGCAGTAGAAGACCCAGGACTGAGCCCTGATGAACACTGCTGCTCACAGATCAGATACTGGAGGTGGCTGTCTCTATGCTGAGTATTTGTGCCATTACTGGGCCACTTAGTGACTCCTCCAATGTTAGTACCATGGATGCCTAAGTGGGTGCTATGTAAATGATGCCTGAGTGGGGGATATAGTCAGATGGCTTGGCTCAGTCCAGGGGTTGTATGCCCTGATGCCCCCTCACCCAGGTCCTTGTTGACTGCCTTGGAAATGCCCAACACATTTAACAGTCATGCTCCCCTTGTCAGACATCAAAACTGTGCACAGTCAGCTGTGTGTAGATCACATATATGTGTGCTGATCAGCTCCATGATGACTGCCCCTGTGGCCATACCGATATGGATAATCAGACAAAGAGGACAATAGTTCTGGTGATCAGAGTATGCACCACCTCTGTGCAAAGGTATAATAGTTGCTGTTATCCACTCAGCTAAGGTTCAGCCAGTAGTTTCAGTATGATTGCAAGGTGTTCCTAATAGAGTTATTAATCCATAACACATCTCATGTAGGATGAAGCCTGGGATCTTAGTATGTCCAATAGATGCTGTGCATCCTCCACAGAGAGGCCATTTACAACTTGCGCTGTACATATGGAAGTTATGGGACAGGTTGTAGGAATGTCATGTGTCACATGTGGTGGGGATAGGGGAGTGAAGTTGATGCAGAACCTGTGGGGCTACAGGTTAGCTATGAGTAAAGACCCATTATATGTGTCATCATTAAGTATGAGTTTACTGAAAATCTGGGCTTGTCCTTTGAAGCTACACATGTAACTTCACTGTGTGTCATGGTTCTGCTTTGTGTGGGTGGCTAATTTTGTCACTTATTGTGTCTGCACAACATCACAACAACACTATGTGCTTGTTTTAGCTGAGGAGGTTGTGCCTTCATTTTGGGGGGGGCACCCTCACCCCAATTGTCACACAGCAATATCCACCTCTTATTGTACAGCCTTATAAAGGCAGTTGCCCACCAGTCAGGTTTGCTGTGTCATGAGGAGCCTGTTTTCCTTCTGTCAGGTGCAGCCATGTTCATGTAGTTGTAATGCTACTGGCAAAAATGCATGGGTGTAGAGTTCTGAATACTTGTTTGTCCTATCAGAGGGGGTGGTGGTGCAGTCAAGCTATATAAACCATCCTACAGGAGGTAATAAATGGCTTTTTTTAAATATATGTCTGTATTGTCTGCAAGGGGGTTAGTGCTAGCAGTTTTAATGACACTGATCTGTGGTCAGATCCCACCAGGGAGGACTTCACATTGAGGGGCTGCAGCAGTCACCCATATTGAAAAACACATGATGCAATATGTTGGCTCACCTTGAGTGGATGTCATGGCACTGCTCCAGGCCATTGTAGTTAAGGACATAGACTAACCGATGAGCAAGTGAGCTGCATCATGACTAAGTAACACATTTGGTGGTCACTTAATGCCATCCCACATCACAGTGTAATGATATATCTTGATAAACACACGTATGTACAAATACGCAAAATGGGTGTCTGGATTCATGGAGCTGCTCCTGTAGCTGGCTATTGCTTGATTATGTGCCTTCCAGTACTGAATGTCACCTGCAGTTTCTCTGGGAATTCACAGTGTTTTACAAAAATCTGGATGTGTATCTATCCTTAATGAGTATGTATACATCACCTGCATTACCTTGAACATTGTCATTTTGAGGTGTGAAGATGTGGATGGATATGTAGTCTGGTATGGCTGTGGTGCTGTCCACAGCCTTGATCCAGATGTCCTTGACTGCACACATGTCTGCATAATCCAGGGAGGGGGACACATTCTACAGAGGGGGCGTCAGTGTTGACATACCTACCATGTAGCAGCATAACCATGATGTTTTATAAAGATAGTATTCTCATTGCCAACTTTTCCTTGAATAGTGCATCAAAGATGCATTGTAGGGGTGTCAGTAGCCTTGGTCAGTACTCTAAATCTCAGGGGTGACAGATGAAGACCATCACTGGTGAAGCACTGATATCTGTTGAGCAAGGTACCTCTGGCAGACATGTAGTAGATCCCCTGACAATGGCACCACAGGCTAAGGCAATTATTGACTTCCATCAATTTCTGTGTGTATGGAGCCATCATCCTAGGTGAGGGTTGACTGCAGCTGAAAGCTATGCATATACCCACGAGACAGACTGGCTAAACATATTCATGTGTCTGCATACAAGCCAGTGACATATGTCCCTAATACACCTGCAGAAACTATGATTTCATCATTATGTTAACTGATATTTCTTGATTTGTGGCAATGTGTGGTAAGGCCTACTGTGTCAACTCACAGACAGCTATGTGCTCTTTCCCATATGTAGCCAGTTGACACAGACATCAATGAGTCTCACAAAGTAATCACCTCTAACTAAGAGGTGTGATTTTGAGTTTTGCCTCTGGTGTTTGACTAGTGAGGGAGTACTACATGCAGTATTATGTGTACTGTGCACTCCAGAGGCAGGATTTTCTGAGGTATCTGTTTGGCAATGTGTCTGGTATGGGGCTGCCCACATGCAGGTGTGTGTAATGTGGGTGTAGATGGTGCAGGATGTGAGCTGTACATGTTGGCATAATGCTCATTGCCATCTGTAATGACTGCAGTTGGAGACACCATGGCAGCAAGGTTTGACATGCAGTCACATCTGTCACACGTGTTTGTGTGTCATAGGAGTAGAGGGGTGGGGATACTCCCAACATCTCAGCAGCAGGTCCTGCAAAGTTAGGGTCATGCTGCCACACCCTTGGGGTTGACAGCCTGATATATAATGTTTGTAGGCGCAGCTTGTACTGAAGATGTGGATGCCCATGCATGTATAAAGGACTTGTTCAACTTTGCTGACATTATGTTGGCCTCGCAAGTGTGTAATGCCTGTCAAGTAACTAGACAGCACACTGGTTGTTGTGTGACATGATGTGGGAACACAGATGTGTTTTTGGTACACAACTGTATAGTATGACATGCCTAGGACATGTGGCAGGGGGATACACATTGGCCAAAGGTGGCCAGTCTGCTGCAGTAAGTCTCAGAGCCATGTCATTCAGATATCCACCAGTAATCTGTTGAAGGGCAGGATATATGACTAGCTGTGAAACTGTCACCTAGAGTGGCTCACCGTCAGTGTGCTGATTGTTACAGCAAGATGTGACATCTATGTATATTGTGGTGCTACAGCAGTACTACTAATCCCCCTCTTGTCAGTTACCTAGTGACATAGCACCAACCCTGGAACAGAAGGCATAATACATGCAAAAACTGAGTGCCCAGGTTGCTAATCAAGGTATCTACCTGGAAAAAGGTATGTGAAATCTACAGAGCCTTTCATGATGTGGAACGGCAATGTGGATGAACAAACAGGTTGTCTCCTGCTTGTCATCATGGGCTACATATTAACGTTTTGCATGTGATGACAGAAAACATATCGGAGAATGGTATCCCATGTGAGAGTGGTGTCAGTGAGATCAGCATTAGTAGTTGCCAGGCACCAGCAATTTCCTGGACTTCCATGCTTAACATAGACTCCACAATGTAATTGTGTCCTTCCAGTACACACCTCTTGGGTAGTGTCCAACTGCAGAATACCTGTGTAAACTCCCCACCATACATTCACAGTGTATACATATTACATTTCCCTAATGTGTTTGTTTGTGCTGTGTAGAGACACCTTGAATGGCTATCTTCTTGGAACATGCTGGCTGTAACTGCAATACTTAGTTGCACAAAAGACATCTAGCATGTAGTGCCAAGCAGTGTCCCCAGATCTCTGAGATGTGTGACAAGAAATGCAATGAAAGGAGTTAGTATGGATACAAGCAGTAACACTGCCTTACATGTACTGACACTGGACTAAACACTGTTTGTTACGCTCAAGGCCAAATCATGCCTACCGACTTTAACTGGTGAACACCATTGAGTGTTACACTATGCAATGGATGATGAGACTATTACTCACTTTATCTACATGGCCTTACAAGGTATTTGACAATATTAGGTCAGCAGGGCTTGCTGGAAACTGTGTAGGTTATCTACAGAGTGTTATTTCTGCTGTTGGATAGCCAAGTGTTTAACAGTCATAATATGGGAAGATAGCATTGGGAGACCTATGCTGCAATGACACCAGTCACAAGTGGATTTCCCCAGACATCATTAATGGTGTATTCCTTCTAGCCATTCCCTCTCTGCAGTCACAGCCACTGTCAGTGACCTCTGACTGACTACATTAGCAGGAGACTGCATATCAGGAGCTGTCACTGAATCCCACACAGAATCAACAGTTATCCAGGATGGCCTGAGACACACTTTCAGTTGCTGTTCGAGCCACTGACAAATACTAGATGCCAATGACTGCACAATACTATCCTTTGGAAAGTCATCCACCCCCCTGGAAAATATAGTAGTGTCCACACACCACACACAGTTGAGCCATTACTCATGGGCATATGGACACAGAGAGTAATGTAGTTTTTGACTTTAACTGGTTGGTAACATGGGGATGCATTCAATGTTGTACAGCCTAAACAGAAATGTATGTGATGTAAATACCAGACTGTCACTGTTATACTGAATGTGGCAACCATCACACCTGTCATTGTGTACAATGGGACCCTTGCTATGTCACTACACAGGCATATCTTACAACTCTAGCAGCCACAGTTTCCATGGTACAGCAATATACATTTCAGATAATATGTCCTATGGAGTCTGTGTTAAGACTGTACATGTGTAGTCTGTCTCCTACATGCTTTACAGGGGAGGTGTACAGGTGCCATACAGGAAGGTGTCAGATCCCACTGTGTATTTCCTGCGTATCCAAGACAAGACAAACACATGTTTTACCTGTTCTACACACCTATACCTTCACTGTGGTATAAACAGTACATGCTGGAGAGACAGGTATGTAACCAAACACTACACCTTATATGTAACAGGCTCCCCATGCATGTGAAGCACACTTCTGCTGTAATACACATCATGTGCAAGTTACACAATGAGATGCAGAACAAGGCAATCATAACTGGTGTAGGACAAATGTCTGTAATGGGCACAGGGAATTTGTAGATGGTTCACCTCCCTCACCACAGTTTGTAGATGTGTTAGCTCCTAAAACCATGCTGGCACTTATCAAGGGTATCAGACCTGTTCAGAGATTAGGGATGCATGAGTAGGCTGAATGAAGCCATTGTCCTTGTTAGCCTGTTATACACACATGAACCTATAATGCTGCACCTTTCTGAAGACAATTTTCTTCTGTGCTGACATTCCATCCTGTGCTGTGATGTTTATGGGTTTATTGTAGTTGTGTAGCCACAGTTGTCTCCCACAGAATCCTGAAAATGAAACATAAACAGGTCCATGAGACACATTTCATTGTGTAAGTATACAGCCATTACAACATCATACAACTTAAGGTACACAAAATCATGTGGTTCAATCATTACAAATGTCAGCATACAGTATCTGTCAGTGACCAGTACAAGTGTCATGTGAAAGGCAACAACGGGTTACACAAATATATTGTGATTTATATAGCCACCCTGTGCATCAGACATGCAGCTTAATTTCTCTGCATCAATGACGAGGATGACAGGGATGTGGCACAGGTATCATTACTTTCACAGGGTGTTGTGTGGCGGGGCACGAGGCCTAGGCTGACACAATAGGTTGAAAGCATGTGTGTGAGTCAGGAAGGGGGGCAGGCAAGATGGACCATGAAAATGTGCCATGTGTGTCTGTTGGTGACCTGATTGTGAAAGTGGTGTGTGGGTGTGTGCATGAGCACAGTCAAGCACAGTGATAGTCCTACATGTGTGTATGATGGACAGCGTAGAACCATGTATGGCAGAGCTGACAGTTCACCTTGTCCTCTCAAACATGGGAAATGAGTCTGCCATGAGTTGCACTGGCACCTCTATGCCCAAGGTCAGAAGCCATGATAGTACCTGATGGTGACTGCTGTCTGCTGAGACTGTGTCCTCCACAAGTACACTCAGGATCACAAGCCCATGGTCTACCACATTTTGGTGTGGACAGCACACTTGCCTCTGGAGCACTGGATGTACTGTCAGTATGGGAGCATGATTGTGCATGGCCATGTGGACTCACAGCAGATGTACTTGCTGACCTACATCCATGAGTCCAATTCTCAACCCCAACCAGACGTTCTATCACAGACAATGTGCTTTCCAAGACAAATAGTGTGCAATCTGACTCAGACCAACGTCTTTCCACTGCATCAGTGAACCAATCCAGGGTATCAGCAATGTGGTGGAGGCAACCATTGATGTCAGACTGTGCTACATCCATAGCCCTGAGCATTCATTTGGAGTACCTTTTGGAATGTGCCTGTGCCTCCATGATGGCCTGAAACATACGCTGAGTGACCCATGATGAGACACCTGCAACAGGTGGTGGAAGGACAGCAGGCCTCTTATGAGCACCCCTATCAGCTGCCTGTGTGGAACCTCACCAAATCTTCTGCTATGGACAGTATTGACACTTACTGTAGCCATAGTTGCCACACTTTCCTGTTCAATGCCCCCACCTCTGACTGTCCAATATCTGTGGCCTCCAGAGACTGGGTATGTGTAGTCATACTGACTGTGTACAGTTATAATGAGGGCAGAGGAGGGTGTAAACCTCTGGGACAGATTCAGCCCCTGCAACCCCCACCTATGCCTCACTTTGGCCACCATCAACATCAGAGTCTGAAGAGACACTGACATCAGGCTGTGAATGGGAAAGGGACCAACCCCCTTTAAAAAGGAAAAGCAGTACATTAATACCTGCACTATTATGCTCTGCAGTAATATGATGCAATATATGTTAAGCTGTATACACTGTTGTCACTATTACAGACCCGATTAATCTCCAACCAAATATAGTAGGATATGAGGACATTATTTTCCAACATACATCTGTAGTTACTTCTAAATAAAGGCTTTTAAACAATCTTATCATCAAAAATGAGGTACACTGTTGACATTTGTGAAAATTCTGCAAAGTTGAAAGATATGGCAATCTGTAATGTCCTGACAATATTGTCACATCTATCAGTGTGGTCACACCAAAAAGGCATAGATATGATGCTAAAGTGTGTACAGTTAGAAAATATCTGTGCAGTTGGCAATCATGCAGAAAGTACATCAATCCAAACAGACACCCTGGAATGGCACTTTAGGGAATACCAGGAGCAGGAATATGGCCTTGTCTGATTCCTGATGGACCTGTGAAAAGTTGAGGGAGCGGTAATATAAACACCACTGCATGTTACACTGTAAGAGGCTAATATGTCTAACTATCTCACATTTGCAGTAGTTACTATGTTAATTGTTACGTTGGTCAAAATCTAAGCATGACATTCAAACTGCAGTTAAACCCCCACCCAAAACAAACACCTGACACTCACGTAAAACTATGTACATTCTGACACACTGAATGTTGCAGTATTCCAATGCTGATCAAACTTAGCCTATCTGGATGCTCCACTGGCATGGAAACTGTGGCACCCACATCCACAGCATATGGTGTGATGGATGCCTGGGAGCTGTCA
This sequence comes from Protopterus annectens, assembly GCF_019279795.1. Lineage (NCBI taxonomy): Eukaryota > Metazoa > Chordata > Ceratodontiformes > Protopteridae > Protopterus > Protopterus annectens. Next base: position 650,127,309 of record NC_056734.1, on the reverse strand, counting down.
TGTGTTCCTATGTTTGCTAGGAATTCCTTAGTGGCTGTCAGTGGATGTTCCACTGCAGGCACTCCACCAGTGACACCATGATCTCTGGCCACATCTGATGCTCTTCTGTGTACAGCATTTATCATGTCAGTTGTACAGTATACAGTATCTGCTCTGATCAACAGCATTAACATCACGGACCAGGCAGCCCACAATGCTGCTTGATGTTCCCTGGTTTGCCTCCTCCTGGACAGCAGGCATTCATGGTGTTGACTTCCAGGATTATATCATTCTCAGCATCTGTAAAAGGGCCTCGGCATCTTGCATACATTTTTACTGAAAGACAACAAAATGGCTACACATGTCAGAATCACATACATGGGAGTGCACCATGTACAGATACAGCAATAACAGAATGGCTAGCAGTATTCACTGCTTGATTACACATCTCATATTTCACAATGTGCGCAGATCTCATATTCCACAGTGTGCAAACATACTAAGGGTGTGGATGCAACTAGGATACTAGCAATAGTCAGCTGTTCATGCTTATGCCATTACAGTCTGATATATGATCACACACCCAACACAGGAATCCATTGTAGTATGGCCTCTAGAGGTAGCCCTCCCTGATAATATGTCAAAACTACAGTGCCAAACAAATAGCAGTGTGGCATTACAACAACTATAAAGGGACATTTCCTGGGGACCAGTGTGCCACATTAAAAAAATACATTCCACCCTTGATATACTGTACTTCCCCTGTAGGCGTAACAAATCTTGAGATCAATTACATGTCATCATTACAGTTCTAAGAAAGGCTTAATGCTGTACTCCCCATTCCCCTGAGTATATTCACACATATGCATCATGTTGTAAGCAAACGGGTTATATACCTTATGGAGTACAATACTAATCTGTTAATATGTGGAGATATATAAAGGTTGTGGCAACAAGTTTACTGTGTAAAGAAACTATCATACACAATGGTTCCCCTAGCTTGCTTTTTGCCTTTTTAACATTGTTCTCATTACCAGGTGATTGGCTCTTAACCAATCTGTGCTTCTGAAATGGTAATTGCAGCCAACACAGCTGATTTGCAATATAATCAGCCAATGACATGCAACCACTGAACAAGATATAAGGCCTCTGTGTAGATTAAAACCCCATTTCTCATATGCTCTGCTGGAAATTACTGGAGTAAAGATACTATATCATCACACAGAGTATGTCTGTAGCAGCTGTTTTTTACATACAGATGTGTGTGCTACAGGCTGAAGCTGATGCTTCTGGCAATGGGCATAGGCAGAGAGGGTGAACACTTTGTGGGGCAACAAGCTTTAAGAATAAGTGTGGGACCTGTGGCAGTCTTGTTGTAGAGGCAGAGCCAGATTGAGGGTACCCTTTCAACTGGAAATTAAGGCATTTGCTTCAGGTAAGTATGTTAGCCAACAGTATCAGTACCACAATCAAAGGCAAAATGGTTGGTGTGTCCTAGAGAAATGTATGAGAGTAGATTAACCATTATGTAACAAAGTTTGAGAAGTGCCAAGTCAAGTGGGCTGCAGTGTCATATTACTGGGCCACAATTTCAGTACACACTTCATAATCATGTGGGAATTCAGGCTAATGCATGACCTGATAGTCTCTGCACGTTCTAGTGTTGTACAAGAAGTAGTTAAGAGTGGTTCTAAATTTAGGCCTTTGTGTTCTATTACTTAGATGCAGACATTCCATCTGTACTGCTTTGGGTGGATAAATAGGTGATAAGATAGACATACACATGACAATGTATAATGTTGATGTCCATATACATTTTCATTGGTAGAGGCAGCTGTAGTTGAACCCAGGACAATGTACACTAAAATGTTCTGTTTTTAATGCATTTTGCAGACTAGCTGCAGTGTCACTGAGACTGTGGTTGCATTTTTACATGTTGTAGATATCATTCCACAGTTATCTGCTGATATAGATTGCACTTACATGCATACCTCTCAACTGTACAGATTTTTACAGAATGTCCAGATTTAGCCCTCATATTTTATGCCTGTTTTTCATAAAACTGTAGTTTTCTGGCAAATTAAAGACTGAAATCAGAAAATAATGACAGACATTTGAGTTTCAGACTTTATACCTCTTAGTCTATCATCTTTCTAAGTTTGTAAGAGCAATATATAAAAATTGTCCTGATTTTTGGGCCTTCGTTCCACTTTTATTTATGGATTTGTCCAGATTTCTTGCTCTAAGTGGTTGAGAGGTATGCTTACATGTATTATTATGTGCATGGCTTTAGAATGTTGTATTTCTCTAATAGAGTCCCACTTAAAATCCTATTTTTACAGTAATGTTTTAGCAAAGTGCATTTTTACATGTTGTACATATTAGATACCTTACTTACATTCATTCTTATGTGTATGGCTTTATAGTGACGCATTTCCCTACTAGAGTTCCAATTACAGTATTATTTTTCCATACTTCTTTTAGCTGGTTTATGAGGTGTGGTGTGATTAAACACATTTGATGACAAAACCTTCAGCATTACTATGTTTTCATTAGAACACCTGTGTTAAATAGCAGCTGTTTGGCTTGGTGGGTTGAGCCACTGTTTTACAGGTGCAATGGTCCTGGGCCAGAAATAGGATGCAGATGTACATTTTGAACATGATTAATCTTTTTGCAAAAGCATATATCAATGTCATGCTATTTAGCATTGCTTTGCAATGTGGCGTGCCATGCTGCATCACACAAAACATCTGTAAAGAAAAAAATTGGGAGATAGGACAGTGGTGAAAAGGGGAGCAAGTGTGGGGCAAAACATAGTGAAAGGCAGGTAGGGATGTGCAGGATGGGTGTAGTAAAGAACCGTAGCTCTACATTTCTTTATCAGCAACAACTGTGCACCATGAGATATTTTTTTTAGCTGAATTTTGACTGTCACCCCGAGATAGGGGTGACAACAACCTAGCTGCATTGTCAACCCAATTGGACCAAATTAAGTGAGAAATGGAGAGTTATGTATGGGATGATATTTTTTGGGGGGATAGGTGCCCTTTTTTTCAAGGTGAGAGTGGACTGGTGGGGAAGGGACATAGGTACATGTGGGGGAGGTAAGTTGGGATGGTGAGGAAGTGAGGAAGCACTTGCAGACAGACAAGACAGAAAAGAAAGCAGACAGGGTTGGTGTGTGACACAAAAGTGGGGGTGAACACCTTTGATGAGGAGAGTGTTGTGGAATCCCAGTCCCATGAGCATCCACACAGTAGCAGTACGATTCAAGTCCTCACCCATGCGACTGTCAGCACTGATCCTTCACTACCCCACTGTGGTAGTGGTGGAGGCAGGTGTCTAGGGCAAGGCTGCCCCACTAGGATGGTGAGCATGCCCTCTATCCAGCGCAGGCATCTGCTGACAGTTCAGTGAATCTCCCAATGCACCAAACCTGGCAGTTCTTGACTGGTGACAAAATCACCCCCTCCACCTCCGCTCCCAGATGAAGACCCAGCCCAAGCTTGTGGGGTGAAACTACCTAACACCACAGGTAGTGCAGAGGCAGCAGAGGGGGCACCCAGGCTGTGGCCCAGATGTGCTGGGCCCCAGTGTCATGGCCAGTTGAGGCAAGGTAGTTGGATCACCTGGAACTGGCCTACCTTGTCGCTGTGTAGTAAATTAGATATAAACATAATGTAAGATAATTAATAACCAAACCAATGTTACTATTAACATAATGGAAGATAATATTAATCAATCCAAATATATATTAGGAATATTATGAGGAACACAACAATAAATAACATAACGGTAAGTATGTTAACAGCAAACCAGTGTGACATAACCCATAAGGCCAACATAACGGTTAGCTTTTAAAAATATATTAATATCAAACTATAATAATAAATAATAATAAATTAATACAGTTCATAATAATAAATTAGAGAAGGTAAGGGGTAGAGAGAGAGAGAGAGAGAGAAACATACCATTAGTGACCTTGTAGTTGATATTTCTACACAGATTAATAATACATACTTTTACAAGTGTGCAGTCTCACTTGTGTGTAATGTGACTGCAATTCTTATATAGATGATGTTACATGCACATAGCTCTCAACCTGTTAGTATAGGAGAGTATGGGCCAAGCACTAATAAATGCAGAAACACAATTACAGAGAACTCTTTTACATAGTGTGCTCCTACATTACTACCCAGGCGTTCTATAAACAGATTTGCCAATAAATTGCATTCTAAGTAATGTAATTTATTTACTAATCAAGGACAAGACATATGGGCATTAGTTCATTACAATCCAAAAAATCCTGAGAGTTGAGAGATATGTTTGTGTAGATTAATTAGACTAGACAGCCAGTGATTTCTTAGTTGGCTGCTATGGGATTAGAACTCACAAGCTGTGACTCCAGGAAACATGTGCACTACATTTAGCAGTTGGCTGATGCCAGATTAGAGAAGACATGGCAGTGCATACAGATATATTTCACACTTATTGGAAAACATTATTTATCAAGGCACAATCCTGCTTTACATTTCATTGATATTGTTCTTGAAAATCTGGCACGTATACACATGGATATCTACCCAGAATGTGAGCTACCTTACCCATGTACCTTGTTTCTGGAGTGAAAGGAATAAACAGCATTATTTGACTAGAAATGGCCATAACACAGGCTTGAACCTCACTGGAGGTATTGCACTACATTTATCAGGCAATTATTTTTGCAGTCTTTATTCATTTCCATTTTACAGTTGAGTGTTGTCAGATATGAACACACATGCAGTGAATACAGCTGTACTGTACAGTTATTTGAACAAATTACTTCTCAATGAACAATCCTGCTTTAAAATTTTATTGATAATGTAACATAAAATCAGGCATTTATACCCATGCATATCTAGCCATAATGTCAGCTACCTTACACATGCACCTCGTTCTTTGAGTGGGTGGAATGTACAGCATTATATGACACAAACTGGCCAGAACACAGGCTTGAAACTTACTAGGGGTATTGTGCTACATTTATCAGAATTTTTTTTCAGCAGCCTTTATTGAATTCCTTTGTACAGTTGGCTGGTGTTAGATTGGAACACACATGCAGTGACTACAAGACCAGTGAACACTTCTTTATTTGAAGCAGTACGTATCACAGCACCAACATGTTTTACAATCTATTTATGACTGTTGCTTCAAGTCTGGCATGTAAAGCACAGATAGCTGTGTCAGACCTGTAAGTAATGACCCATTTATCCTTGTCATTACCTGAGTGCAATCTACAGCATATTCTACACAATCAGCACAGCAGAACAGTGACTGTAAATCTTGGTGCACCATAACCTCAACTGATGTTTGTAAGCTATACTACACAATAATGCATGGTTACTTGACTTAACTTGGTTTACCATTTCAGGTAGGCACTGATACATTTCTGAACATATTACATTTCCCAAGTATGTTATACCTGACTGTTAGGACTGCAAACTGTGTAAATACTTTTTTTTATCTTGACAGCACATTTTGTATTAGGTTATTGTTTTGATTTTTCCCTACTCACTACACTCACACCTCATCCTAGCCAGATGGTCTGCGTGGGACTGAACATTGCGAATCCTCCTCTCTGCAGCTTTGTAAGAAAAACAAAGCATTATGCATACCAGTTTTGCACATGTTAAGTTTTTATACTTATAAATCACTGGGAAACACACTTACATATCTGAAAGATGTGCACAGCCCATGCTTCTTCAACCCATGTGTCCAATGTTTCCCTCTTTGGGTCATTGTTGTGGTGACGACACTGCTCACTAATATGGAAGATACCAGTAGCACTGGTAAAGTCCCTAGCCAGATGATCCCAGCCCTCAGACTTACATTCTCAGCCCTGATAATCTCCCTGCAGCAGCCAGGGTTCATAGTTACAGACCAGGAGTCCAACAAACACTCTGGACTCCTGCACACAACACCTCTGCACATGAAAGCATGCTCATTCACTAACACCACCAGGCATATCCACAGCCAAGTGAGATATCCAAAGAATGATGTCATATTCCCACCTAATGTTTTTTATATTTGATGCATTCCCACCCTTACATGTCATACTGCAACTTTGAAAAATCTGGCTCATCTCTTAGCATTGCGCAAACTCACACAAACCATTTAAATGGAGCTGAGCATTGCATAAATGGAGTGGACCATTAACCATGTTTCAGCAGAGATGAGCATGCAAACTCACACAAACCAGGTAAGCAAGGCTGAGCATTGTGCAAACAGGGTAGCCTGTTGCCCATGTTTTAGTGGGGCTTAGCACTGCACAGCTTTGCTAAATATAACAATCTGTTATTTTACATTAGAGTGATGTTACTTATTCTTAAAACAAAAATTGTAAAGCATATGAGTACCCAGGACTCAAAGCCAAGATCTACTGCACTATATTTCATCAGACAACCTGTTTAGCCACTTGGCTAGTGCAATGAAGCAGTGCATCTTCACATGTACTACTATGATCCCTGTTAGTGATGTGCAGCAAAGCTGCATGGGGGTTGCACATTGCTAAGCAATGCATAAATAAAGCAATTAAATACATCTGGTTTCTCTTTTTAGCTATATCACAGATGTCAGGTGCATCTGTATAAATGCAGCTCAGCATCACTAAGCAGTGTTCCACTCCACGCAAACAGGAAGGAAAAAATTTAAATTGATTACATCTGGTTCTTATTTTTAAATATATACCAAATGTCAGGTGCATATGTATAAGGGCAGCTCAGCATCGCTAAGCACTGTGCTGCACCATACAAATGTACATTAAAATTAAAAAGCAAAACAAATTGCTGTCCTGTGCTTACTACCTGTCCAGGCCATTTTCTGGACAGTCCACAAGTATAGTACAGCCTCTACACTGCCACTATCATGGATTCAGTATCTGTGTACCTCTGATCTCTTTTGGCAGCATGCCTTAAATAATATGTAAAGTGAGCTGCCGGGGTGGAGCCATGGTCATGTGCACAGATAACGTCTGTGTAGGCTCTACACAGAGCCTACATGGATTTTATTGAATACTGGGGAAAATCTTTTAATCCTGAGATCTACACTATGACTTTCCTACCTCAGATGTATCCTTAAATTTCATCTAAACTGTTCATGTATCCTTTCCTATTAATTCTTACAGTTTCATGTGTCTAAAACATTACTATAAACTTCATGCAAGCAAGTTATTGTACTTCATATTAAACCCAGAGCTCCCAAATATAATTTAACTGCTCATCACACTTAAATATCATTTAAATGATAAGTATAATTTATGGTAACCACCTATCACACTTTAATCAAAAAATACTACTACTATTACCACTAATAATATCAATGGCACACTCCTGCAACATCCCCACAGTAACATGTGTCTATAATTATTGCCCTTGTCACAATAGTGATGATAGTCTGCCAAGAAACAATAAATATCCATTTTCAGCATAACTGCCCCCTTTCCCATCAAAAGACCCCCATATTTCAAATGAAAAGCATCCCAATGCAATACTTATGTCTAAGTCCATTCACTTCCAGATATCTTTCTGCAAATATATCCTCTACAAAAAAAACTCATCTATATAGATTATTATATTAATTAAATCATAAGCACTTGCATAGTTAATACTATCAGATGAGTATGTCAGATCAAACTTTAAAAAAGGTCATACTATTATCCAGAAATTCCACATAAGATTTACCTTCTGTATCATTAGGCCACCTTAACATAAACAGGTCATCCACAACATGAACAGAGAATAATACTTTATCTTTATATGGATGTTCATCATAAATATATTCAAACTCCCATTCATATATGACTAAGTTTACATTTATGTTCACCACCAGTGCCCCCATTGCAACAACAGGTATTTGATGGAAAATACCATTATCAAAACAGAATACATTATTCTCTAACACTATTTCTAGTAAGAAACATACTATATTCATCTTATCGCTTAACATAAATGTGAATCTATCATGGTAAACAAGGTGCCCACTTCACCATGAGGCTAAAAATCTGATGGTCCTTTAATGCAACATACCAAGAAGATGATGTAAAGGCCTACCTGGCGGTCTTTGAAAGGTATGTAGCTCAAAAGTCGTGGCCAGAAGCTAAGTGAGCCAGAATTATATCATCTCCTTTCACTGGAGATCAGCATGTGTAGACTTAGAAGATGCCGATGACTCTGAGTGCCAAAACATTAAATGGGAAATTTGGACAACTGCTGGACTTCAAGTGAAACACAATCCCTTAAATTTCATAACTGGGCATTCTATATGAGCAAAATTGTAAATTTCGAACTGGCTAGTCTGACATACTGCATATTTTAAAACTGTGGTTAGAACATCATGCAAACAGTTAAGCACACTTTTAGAATTACTGCTTGTTGACAATTTTAAAAGTGCAATCCCCAGTAATTTCAGAAAATGCACATTCCAGGGTGAGCTTAATTCTTCTGAACATTTATTTATTTGTTTTTGGGGTTTATTCATAGTTAACTAAATTTATATATTCTAAGTTAGATTTGCATGCAACAAAATCTAATCATGAGTCTTTGTGGAAATATGTTGTTTTCCTTGTAAGTAAGGCAAAAAAAAAAAACCCTCCTATCACACTTTGAACTGCTTTTTTTAATGTTCCAGAAAATTGCTTATAGCCAAGTACTGCCCAGTTGCTGATGCTAATAATATGCTTGAGAAAAATTGTCAATGCTCGCCAAATTATGAGCCTATGAACAAATTATAGCTTAAAGCATGCCCCTGAAATATGAACCACTGAAATGTGATAATGTTGAATTTTAACTGTTTGAAGTATAAAGTATTATTTTTGTCACTCTGCTGTCAATAAACTTGTCAAATATTATATTGTGAGGAAAAAGAAATTCAAGGACTGCTGGACTCACGGGTGATGATTATATTTGTTAAAGTGCAATATGTTTGTAAGTATAAAACAAGCAGACTGGGAATTAAGTGATATATGTAGATGTAGACAAAGAAGAATAGTTATAACACTTGTGGAAAATGCAGACCATTAATAAAGTGATGCACCCTGTAGTACTGGTGCCTATCTTAACATATGGAGTGATAATTGGCCAATATTTTCCCTAGTTTAAAAAGCTAGGAAGTTATGGGGAGAAAGGACTCAAGCTAATAAGTAGCCAGTAATACACAACCCCAGTAAAAAGAGGATTGTTGAACTAGAAGTCAAAAAAGGGGGCTAGTATATTGGTCTGGGTATATAGATAGATAGTTTGGGTACTAAGACCTTTAAAAACGACTCCATCAATTAAGCTAATAAGATAACTCAGTCTGAGGACTAGCAGAGAAGGTGGACCATACATAAGAAATTCCATTAATTAGACTTGTGAAAGAAGTCAGTGTAGAAAGTGACAGAGAAAGACACACACTTATGAATACACTAAGGGAAGTGGGTGTAGAAACTATGAAATAAATGTTGGAATCTTACAATGAATAAAAAGGGAAAGTGAAACCTAAATAGGGCTCTTTGCTTTACCATTCTAAATTAAAGCAAAGAGACAGCCAGAAACAGAAGCAGGTCTCCATGAGTAAAAAAAAAATAAAAATACTGAAAGAGAGAAATGGAAACTGCCATTACTACTTAAATGGAAAAAAAAATCTGCAAATTGCAATTTTGGAGAATGGATCAGAGGAAGTGGAAAAGCCTATACCTGTAATTATAGTTGCAGAGACCTTGTCCTTTACTTGAAATCAGAATAGTAATGAAAGTATTGCTGACCAGGCTGACGTACAAATAAACAATATTAATTTTAAAAAAATGGCACAGTGGAAATAAATTCACTAAGCAGAGTTAGATACAATATGGAAAGGATAAATGAGAAGGCAGAGCATCAAAATAACCCACTTCTTACTCATACATTAAACTAAGAAACTGCCTGCTGTCAATGTAACCAGAGATGAAGGTTAAATCCTGAGCCAGTCATTTCCAAATTGTTCAAGAACAGTTGTAAGTTTCTGCGGCCTTTCCAGTTGGTGCAGATGTCTTGAGAAGCACTTATCAAATGGGGAGTTGTATTCTATAATGGATCTAATGAGGGATAAGTACATTGGGACAATGACCTCCTTTTTTCTGGATGAAAAGCCCTTAGTGATGAGGTGTGCCACATAGAAGGATTTCCGGACTGTTGTGGCAATGTGATTATCGAAGGTGAGACCATTGTCCACCTGTGTTCCTATGTCTCTTATCACACTTTCAGTGTTTATTGTACTGCCACCTATGTGGTAATTCATGAGTACATGTTTTTTTCCCAAAGGGGACAACTATTCTTGGCACTGAGCTTGAGCCCATGGCTCTGGCACCAAGCATTTGTTTCTGTAAGGCACTTTTGTAGAATATCCACATCATTTGGGGATTCAATAATAGCTCCCAGTTTGCAGTCATCTGCAAACTTTGTTAGCCAGAGTCCCTTAGTGCTGGCCTGTAATTCAGAGAAGCAGATGCCAAACAAGAGCAGTCCCAGGACTGAATCCTGAGGTACTCCACTTGTCACTTGTCTGGAGCTGAATTTGGAATCAGCTACTTTTACAGTGTGGGTTCTGTCAGTAATCCATTTGACAACCCATTGAGTGACATAGGGATTAATGCCCAGCTTAGTAAGTTTATCTATGATTCCAGAGTGGGGGATGGTGTTGAAAACCTCGGTGAGGTCCAGATAGCCTGTCTGGACAGCTTTACCCTCATCCACAACTCTGGAGACTGATTCGAAAAAGTTAATCTGGTTCAGGAGACAAGATCAGCCCTTCACAAACCCAAACTGGGTGGTGTCCAGTGTTTGAAGGTTGCCAATGTCTTTGTTTATAAGTTCCATGGCCTTGCAGATCAGGTTCATCAGACTGATGGGGCGGTAGTTCCAAGGATCCAAGGTGGATCCCCCCTTGTGGAATGGGATAACTGTAGCTGTGCACCACTCAGTGGGCACAAAGCCTAAGGTGAGGCTATCATTAAATATGACACTTAGGTGAGATGCCAGTTCATTTTGTAGTTCATGTAGTACACAGCCTGGGATGTCATCTGGTCCCATGGATGCTGTATTCTTAGCTTTGGAGAGTGCAGTTTTTACCTGTGTGGCCATTATTACCGGAATTTGGCAATCTTTCAGTTTTAAGATGGGCCCTTTAGGGGGTGAGGGGGGGGTGAAGTTGGCACTGAATCGATCTTCCAGGATATTGGCAATATCCTTGGGATCAGTATATTTAATGCCATTCTGTTGTAGCTCAGAGCAGATCTGAGCATTACCATTTAGATTCTTGACATAGCTAAAGAATGCCTTGCGGTTGTCTTTGGAATATTTGGCAATCTTATTTTTGTAACTAGCTTTGGAAGATTTTATGAGGGATCTCATCTTCTTACTGGTAAGGCTGGTAAGAGAACCAGAAAACATATATGAGTAGTTCTACCACTTTAGTGTGATGAAACCATGGAAGGAAACTGAAATTTATGCAGTAAGCATGTTTGTAAGTGAAGATAATGCCACCACAATATGTACTGAAGTCAAAATATGGGAGACATTATTAATGTCTCAGAACCAATAAGTCAAATAAGTTAAAGAATTTGTGCTCAGGAAAGGGGCATTGTAGAACAGTGCATGTTGTAACTTTAAGAAGCATTTTCAAGTAATGCACATGCAGTATAAATACTGAGCACGTGCAGGCAGCAGTGCCACTTTGAAAGAAAAGCCAGATTATGAGCATGTATGAATGTGGCAGTCAGTCTGTTTATAAGTTTATTTAAGTTTAAGTTGTAAAGCTTCAATCTTGATGTGTTTGTGTACAATAAAGCTGCTTGAACAGAACCCACAAATGTTCATCTGTTTTATCCTGACCACACGAGCGACATGGTGCCAGACCTAGGATGTTTAAGAAAAGAAGAAAGGCCTGAAATGAACTACAGGTAATGAAAACTTGCACAAATGATTTAGTTTATAAAAGTGAATGCAACAAGACATTTGCAAGGCACAAAACCTATTATTAAGCAAACAAAAGGCTCAAAGTGACTTAATAGTTAAACAAAATGTTTGAAACCATGGTAAATGATAAAAGAAATATCAGGAAAACTCATAAGGGGTTCAGAATTGCATCAGGTTGTAAAATGAGCATATTTACGGCAAAATGAGCATGTTTAAAGCAAAGTAAATATGTTCAGAATAAAATGAGCACAAGAAAGTGTAATGAGCATGAAAAGAGATTAAATAAGCATAATGAATATGATAAAAGGGCAAAGTACGCATAAATGAGCATAGTAAAGCAAGGCAGCTGCATGTTTTTCAGTAAAACGATCGTATTTTGAGCATGAGCTATTATTGTGCATTAATCATAGCTATTTAAGGCATAACTAGAGTTGTTAGAAGTATCTCAGAGTGTACAGTGTTTGCAGTGTGTGTGCTTTATCACGGTATATTTATTTCAAAGAGTCTATGTGTGTAAAGTGCAATTACTTCGTAAACGTACAGTCAGAATACAATCATTTTAAGAAAGTTTTTTGTGCTGTGTATGTTTTTTCATAGAATGCCGCCATTTCAAAGTGTTTCCTACAATATGCAGAGTTATTGCAAATTACAGCCAGTTTGAAAAGTTTACTGTGTGCTATATACAGTTAGGTCACATGTGCAATCAGTTTGAAGTGTTTCTTACTCCAAGCTTCATCTACCGTATGCAGTTTATTGACAAAGTACAGTTAATTCAGGGTGTTTCTTATACTAAAAAGGAGTGGTTTCATAAAGTACAGTGATTTCAAGAGTACTTTGTACTACTGAGATTTATTTTGCAAAGTACACATACATAGTTACAAGTCTTGGCATAAATTTCTGGAATATATGTATATATATGTGCATGTTTGTGCATAAATTCAAGACCCTTTAGTGGTGTGTGTTAATATGGCATAAGCATTTCACAGACCAAGTCCACTTGTATTTCATCATAATATTGCAGAGAATTGGTGAGTATTCAAGCAGGAATACAACATTTTTATACAAGCAGCTTTTTCAGATAAAGATGCACATACAAGAGCATTTATTTTGCTTAACTTAGCAGGGTCTGAAGCTATTGAAAGGGAGGATTCACTTGTGTATGCACCAGCAGTATATACTGAAGAGGGGGTAATTGCCAAATTGTCAAGAGAGGATCCTGAGTGCCTAAAGCATAAATTCAGAGAAATGTGCAACCCCCAGGCAAATGTTACATTACAGAGGCACTTATTTAACACAAGAGACCAAATACCAGGGGAGACATTTGTAACTTATATCACTGACCTGAGGAATAAAGCTAAGACGTACAGATTCGGTGACTTGAAAGATAAGTTAATAAAGGACAGGCTTGTGTGGTGTGTTAATAGTGCTGCAGTGAGAAAGATGTTGCTTTATGACAGTGATTTAATGTTGAACAAGGCAGTAGAGATTTGTCAAATCCATGAGCTCACAGAGAGGCACACAAATATGCTTGCAAGTTTTAACAGCATGGTTTTACCAAGTCGTAGAGCAAACATAGACAGTGTGCAATGTGTGGCTGGCAGAAACAGGCCTAAGCACATGACAACCTCAGCAGGGCCTTCTGGAGAGGCACATGATTTTCTAGCAAGTTCCAAGACTAGCTCAGTAAAATGGACATGCTCAGTTCCATACAAGGGTGAATCAGCAAAAAAGTCAAGCTTTATTAACTGTCGCAATTGTGGTAGCAGTCATGAGTCTAGAAGAGAAAAAAGTGCTTAGCATTTGGTCAGCCATGTCACAAGTGTAAAAAATGGAATCATTTTCAAAAGTTTTGCAAATCTAGCAAACCTCACTCTGTTATAAAGAAAGGTCACTCAAAAAAGCAAGTTGATCATGTAGAGAGCTGCGAGCCCACTTTCTATGTAGATGGTGTATCAGTGGTTAGTGAATAGGTTGATGCAGATGATTTGTTGGCAAAATACAAAGTGTTCTGTACTGCTCTGATTAATGGTAATACCACAGAGCTCAAAGTAGACACTGGTTCAAAGTGTAATGTTATGTCAGCAAAACATTTGCTAAAATGAGAGCTGGTGAGCAACTTAATCTAACCACTAGTGCGAACCTTGTTGCTTATGGAAGTGAAGAGATTCAAACTGAAGGTTCAGTACTGCTTTCATGCTTTTCGGCTGGGAACAAATACTGCTTGCAATTCTACATAGTTCAAAAAAAAGTGCAGTCATTGTTAGGTCTTAAAGACAGTTTGAGAATGAAATTGATTTCTTTTACCAAAGAAGTCCATCATGTAAGGACATGTCCTAGCTCCAGTTTCACTGATACCATTTTCTCAGTGTATGCGGATACTTTTGATAACAAGTTGGGTAAACATCCAGTTGTATATTCCATGAAAATAGACCTAGAAGTCAGTCCATTGGTCAGACCAGCAAGGAGGAGTCCAATAGCTATATAGAACAGGGTCAAGGTTCAACTAGATAATATGGTGCAGCAAGGTGTGATTTGCCCAGTCAGAGAACCAACCGAGTGGGTGTCTTCCATGGTAGCTGCTCATATAAAGAGTGTGGATGAAATCAGAATATGCATTGATCTGAGAGAATTGAATAGAGCATTAAAGAGACCCCATCATCCTTTGCGTACAGTAGAAGCGGTTGCTACCCTGATGCCAAATGCCACTGTTTTTTTCTGTTTTGGATGCAAAGAGTTCATTTGGCAAGTGATGCTTGATCGCAAATCTTCACTACTGACTACATTCAGTACCCCCTTTGGCAGATGCAGATCAGATTTTTTAGGATGCCTTTTGGTATAAATTCTACAAGTGAAGTCTTTCAGTGTGCAATGGAGCAATTTTTTTCAGGTTATCCCTGTGCTATCATTTTTTGATGATTTATTGGTCAGAGGCAGTGGTGAAGCAGACCATGACCAAAACCTGAGAAAAGTTCTGGACAGAGCACATGAAGTGAACTTGAAGCTTAATCCTCTGAAGTGCAAATTCAGGCTTCCAGAAGTCACATATGTTGGTCATTTATTTACCAGTACTGGCTTCTGACCTGATCAATCCAAACAAGCCATTCTAAAGATGTAGGCTCCAGATAATGTCCAAGCTCTACAGCATTTTCTTGGCATGGTTTACTACTTGGGCAAATTTATTCCTGATTTTAGTGAGATTGCAGTGCCTTTAAGAGAGCTAACACACAAAAATGTTACTTGGTCATGGTTGGAACAGCACCAGACAGCATTTGACAACCTCAAGCGGAGAAATTCTAGTCTACCTACACTAGTCTACCTACATTACAATACTATGATGTCAATAACCAGTTGTTCTTTCTTGTGCTGCTTCAGAATTTGGTTTAGGTGCAGTTATTCTCAAAGAAGGCAGACATCTTGCCTATGCATCTTGAACTCTTACCCAAACTGAAATGCAGTATGCTCAGATGGAGAAGGAACATTTGACAATTGTCTTTGCATGTTCTAAGTTCTATGATTATATTTATGGTCGAGCTATCCAGACTGAAACATACCATCAGCCTCTAGTTGCTATTCTAATGAAACCTATGCCTACAGCTCCAGCTAGACTGCAAGGAATGATGCTCAAATTACAAACGCACAACTTCGCAATGGTCTACACTAAAGGCAAATGTCTATATCTGGCTGATACCTTGTCCTGATCACCCAGAAATATTACTGAACAGCATGACGCAGAGAATTTTGACTTTGATGTCATGGAGGTGCATAATTTTTCTTAGATTAGATGAGCTGATAGATCATACAAAGACTGATCCAGTTTTGCTAAAGCTCAACCACTTCACTTATGCTGGATGGCAATCAAAGCAATCTTGTGTACCACCTGAAGTACGACCTTACTTTCCTTACCAAGATGAGATGTTGATGGAAGAGGGTATCATTTTCAAAGGTCCTGAAATAGTTGCTCCTACTTCCTTACAACATGAGTATATCCAGATTCTACATCATGGCCACCCAGGTTCCAATTCTCCCCCAAAAAGGGCAAGATGTCTTGTATTTTGGCCTTCTCTATCAAAAGACATTGCTAACGTGCCTTCATCTTGTTCGATGTGTAATAGTACCAAATTGCATTTACAAAAAGAGCCACTTCAGCTAAGCCAAAGTCCTGAATATCCACAGTCAAATGGTCTAGCTGAATGTGCAGTACAGAGTGCAAAGCAATTACTTGAGAGGTCAAAATGTGACAATACCAATATATTTTTGAATCTACTCCATCTCAGAAACATATCCTGTGACAGCCTACTTGGCTCGCCTGCTCAGAGACTTCTATCCAGGCAGACTAGAACAACCCTATCTATTTGTTCCAGTTTATTAGTGCCTAATATTAAGCACAACAGATCAGTTGCAGCCCAGTTGTTCAAAAAGAAATCTTTGCAGAAGTCCAGTTATGACAAAAAGAGCAGATTTCTTTGTCCATTGGAGAAAGGAGAGACTGTGAGGATGCAAACAGCGAAAGGCTTCAACCAGCTTGGCTGAATGACAGATGTTTGTACCGAGCCGAGATCCTACCTAGTAGAGGCAGAGGGTGTGGAATATAGGAGAAAGTGCAGACATCTTCTTCCTGTATCAGAACCAATATAGCAGCATCGTACCTGTGATATAGACTCTAGATCTCAGAGCAATCCAATGTTCTGATGGCAGAACGTGTCTTAACAACAACTTCCATTCCTAATAATGTCCCTTATGTCCCTAAAGATGAACATTCTGTAGAGACAGTCCCTGTTGCTAAACCTACTTCCAAATTTTATATCACACAATTTAGTCATATCTCTAAACCCAGTGTGAAATACACAGCAACCTGGACATGATTGTTTTATGTGTATCTAGTTTTGTATAATCTTATGACGAAAGATTATTTTGTACAGTTGCATGTCATTCAATGTCATTGTTGCATGAGCAATTTCTCAAAGAGGGAGGATGTAGAACAATGTGTGTGCTGTAACTTTAAGTAGCATTTCCAAGTGATGCACATGCAGCATAAATACTGAGCACGTGCAGGCAGCAGTGCCACTTTGAGAGAACAGCCAGATTATGAGCATGTATGAATGTGGCAGTCAGTCTGTTTATAAGTTTATTTAAGTTATAAAGCCTCAATCCTGATGTGTTTGTGTACAATAAAGCTGCTTTAACAGAACCCATGACTGTTTGCCTGTTTTATCCTGACCAGACGAGTGACAGGCATATTCTCAGAGTTAACTGCTAGATCCTGTTTAGTATAGCACAGAAATTATACCCAGTGAGAAAATAACTTAAAAAAGGCTTGAATGTCAGAATTCCAGTGCTAAGCAGCTAAGAATGAAACACAGAAAACTTGAGGGTGTGGAGGAGTCCAAAAGTGAATGGAATAAATCCAGTGTATTGATCCCCAGGCCTGATGGGTCTATAACATTTTTTAATGACTTCAGAAAATTAAGTAGCATATTTAAGGTCGATTCTTATCCTGTTCCACAAGTGGGTTAACTGATTGAAAAGCTGATAAGCTAGGTTTCTGTCTACCAAGCAGCTAAAGTGAAAACACCATTTTACACACAATATTGACTCTTTTACTATAAAACTCTCCTAATTCGATTCTACAGAGTGCCAGCAACATTCCAAAGGCTGATGGAAAAAAAAAAAACATTGATGGACAAAATTCCTAGCAACCCCTCCCCAAACACACACCAGTCAATACGTAACAGCCTGTCTGGATGATATAGTAACATTTTATAAAGACTAGGGAAGCCACCTTCCCTAATCTCAAACTATTTGTAAATTAAGTGTAAATTAGATTTGGCAGAATCACCCTATTTGGGCTGCAGCATAGGCCAAAGAACAGTGATACCACAGGCAGAAAAGGATGAGACATTTCAGAGCTGCACCATGGCAACTACAAAAATGAGAGTTACGGCTTATGTGGGTACAGAAAACTATCACAAGTTTGCCTCTAACTTTGCTGCTGCTAGTTATACTTAGTATAAATAATAATTCACGACACTGCAATGATTACAGCAGCCAACTCAAACAGTAGATGCAGTTGCAGCTGCAAATAATTTCAGGAGCATTAGGAAAACACCAGAATAAAGTCTTTAAATGCAGAAAGATATCACTGCCCAACATACATTACATATATCTGAGCTCCAAATAAGAATGCACAGGATGGAATTGAAAACTTGAGGATCTCAAAAATTGTAGCAGATATAAAAAGAGCTTCTAACAAGATTAAACTTCAGTAATAACATATCATTTAAAGCACTCACAGGGTAGACCCCTAAAATAGGACATATAATGTCCAAAGACATTTTATAATTCTTTTTGTGGATTATAACAGCAGAGAAATGATACTGAGAAAATGTAAGGGGATCCAATATCTGTCTGTCTGGGATGACATGCTCGATGAGCCACGTTGCTTCACAAGAGATGGCTTGCACCTGTCACCCTTAGGCTTTCAAATACTGGCAAAGGCTCTTGCCGCCCCCATAGTGCCTTTTTTAGGCAAGGCTCAAAAGACAAACTCACCACCGTAAATAGCACAAGTAACCAAAAACTGAGGGTAATGCTACTCAACACCAGAAGTCTAAACCTCAAAATGCATGCACTCAAGGCACTCCTCAGTATGGAGAACATCGATATCTGTGCAGTAACAGAAACCTGGTTTAAGGCTCCTGAGAGCACCCCAGCACTACCAGGCTATAACTTATACCATACCTTTCGGCCACAGAACCCAGACCGAAACACAAAAGGCAGGGGTGTATCCTTATTCATCAAGGATACTCACACCTCCAGGTTAGTGGCACAGCACAATGCATCAGAGATCATCCATGTGCAACTAGCAATGGGCAAAACTGCAATCCAAATTGTAGCTTGCTACAGATCACCCACTATGACCCAGGACCCTCATTCTACATTTCTGGAGACACTGGGAAATATGAAGGTCCTACCAAACACCCTAATACTGGGTGATTTCAACTACCCAAACATTAACTGGGAGAACTACTCAAGTACTAACTCCCTTGCCCAATGCTTCCTAGAATTTATAAACTCAAATGCCCTGGATCAACTGGTCAATGCCTCCACCAGAGGGGAACAACATATTTGACATGGTCATCACCAACATGGGCGACCAGTGTTCCACACCTAACATCAACCCCTCGCTGGTTAGATCAGACCATAGACTAATCACTCTGGATATTCACATTCCACCCCTGACCCCAACCAAGGAAACCACCATGAATAACCTTTCAAAAGCAAACTTCATGTTGCTTAAGACCAAGGTGGAAAGGTTCACAGCCCCCACACCAATGGACAATGCTGTCCAAGCTGCTGAAACCTATACAAAGGCACTCTATCATCATCTGCAGAAATGCATGGATCATGCTATCCCAAGTAAAACCAAGACTCACTCCTCCAAGAAAAGGAAACAAGTCTGGTGGACCCTTGCCATAAACAGGCTCTACAATAGAAGGAGGAAACTAGTACAGATAAGAGCAAAATCCATAGAAAGAAAGACATCCCATATCAGTATCAGCAAGAAACTCTAATCCCTCATTAAATCATCCAAGGCTAGCTTCGAAAGAAAAATTGCCAAGGACTCCAAAGATAACCAAAAAGCGTTCTTTAGCTATGTCAAGAACCTAAGTGGAAACTCTCAGATCTGCTCTGAGTTGGTGCAGAATGGCACAAAATACACTGAACCGACTGATATTGCCAACATTTTGGCAGACAGGTTCAATGCAAACTTTACACCCCTCTCACCCCTTAAAGGGCCCATAACCATACCAGAAGAATGTAAGGCCCCAGCAATCACCGACACACAGGTTAAAACAGCCCTATCCAAAGCCAAAAACACAGCCTCAATGGGAACGGACGGTGTCCCAGGCTGTGTCTTACAAGAGCTCCAAAATGAACTAACCCCTCACCTAAACACACTGTTCAAACTCAGCATCTCTACAGGCCATGTACCCACAGAGTGGAGAACAGTTACAGTTATCCCACTCCACAAAGGTGGTGCCACAATGGACCCCAGGAACAATCGCCCTATAAGCCTGACTAGCCTGGTCTGCAAGGCTATGGAGCGCATCATCATGGAACTCTTAACAGATACATTGGGAACCTCCAAACTTTGAACCCCACCTAGTTTGGCTTTGTTAAGGGCAGATCATGCCTCCTAAACCTGATGGACTTCTTTGAGACAGTTACCAAGGCATTAGATGAGGGTAAGGAGGTCCACACAGCCTACCTAGACGTCGCAAAGGATTTTGATACCATTCCCCATTCTGGTATTATAGACAAACTCACCAACCTGAACATTAACCCATATGTCATGAAATGGGTTGTAAATTTGCTCATGGACAGAACCCACATGGGGAGAGTTGCAGACTCTAGGTCCGACTCTAAACCGGTTACAAGTGGCGTCCCACAGGGCTCAGTCCTGGGACCCCTCCTGTTCAGTATATATTTCTCAGAGGTGCAGGCAAGCACAGGAGGACTTTGGCTGACCAAGTTCACAGACGACTGCAAACTAGGGGCCATAATTGATTCTCCAGCTGATACAGACACCCTCCAGAAGGGTCTCACTGACACGGATACCTGGTGTCAAAATCATGGCCTCAAGCTGAATGCCAAAATGTGCATAGTCATCCCCTTTGGAAAAAAAACAAAGTACCCGCGAACTACCACATAGGTGGTAGTCCCCAAAATACAGAAAAAGTAATAAGGGATCTGGGGACCCAAGTAGATAGCAATCTCTCCTTTGATAATCATATTGCCAAGGTGGTTAGAAAATTCTTCTATGTGGCCCACCTAATCTCAAAAGGGTTCTCATCCAGAACAAAGGAGGTTATTGTGCCTCTCTACTCATCACTTATTAGACTCATTATAGAATACAATGCCCCATTTGGGATGTACCTTACAAGACACCTGCAACAGCTGGAAAGACCACAAAAGAACCTCACCAAGAGGATTACTGGCCTCAAGCAGATAACCTATGCAGCCTGACTAAAGAAACTCCAGCTGTAGTCGATTGCATACCGTTTACTCAGAGGTGATCTCTGCTTGACATACAAGGCCATGTCCAACCCAGAATTGATGGATATGCTCCACCTAAAAAAAAAAACAAATCCCTGAGAGCCACATGCTCTAGGGATATAAACCTTACCACAACGATAAATAGGATGTGCTGGAGGGACAGATTCCTGACCCAGAGACTCCCCATGCTTTGGAACAAGATTCTAATATATATCAGGCAGAACTCCTCACTAGCACTCTTCAAGAGAAACCTTGACGGGTGGATGGGAAACAGAAAATTTATCCCGGTGATCACTGCAGTGGCTTTGCAGGACAGAGGTGCAGGGGACTAATATCTCTGCTGGTCAGAAGCATAGGGAACTAATCTAAGGGGGTGAAGAAAGCCAACACACTCTGGCCAGGCTTATAAATGCCCTTGGGCAGATAGCCTAGTACTTACCTATGAACCTATGAACCTATGAACTGGGAGATCACTTCAAAATTGCAGGCTGAATAGCACACATTTCACCAGATTATAGCTATGCCTTATTCTTAAAATGAAGAGCTATGGTACCATGCATCATAAGCCTACAAGAACTGTGAATAATTCATCAAATGAAATTTCCTACTTTATCAGTCAGCTATGCAGGTTAAGCAACTTAACTGGATGTGCCAGAGAGAAGCAGGTGCCTTTTTAATACCCTTGACACATGGAAAGAAAGAAATCCATAGAGAAGGATGCAAGCAACAGACGTGCTACAAACAAAGCTAGTAACTGTGCAAACAGGCCCATTTCATGCACATCATTCTAGTCCCCACCAGGAAAGAAAATGAAACAATTACCTCTACTAAAGTTATCAATGTTTCTATCATCCTTTAAAAATAAAACAAAGCAAGTGCTGTTGTAGTCTATCATCTCCATGAGTAGTAGTTTTAACCTACTGGCAGATTGCACAGAGGAAGAAAGAATGGACTTTCTAACCCTAGACCTATCACCTGCCAAACTGTAGATAAGGTGGAAAAAAAGAAAAAATAACATGAGAGGCTTGCAGTAATCCAGGTTGGAGCAACAGTCACAAATAGAGCACCTTTCATTTTAGAAAATGAGTGCCACCTTCCTTTTTTTCTTTTCAGCATAGCTCTCTACCTCTTATCACAATAAAATCTGGACAAACCCCAAAATAATTGGGGAACAATGGATCAAAAATAAGGACAGATTTTAAATATTCCTCTTCTACACTTAGAAAGTTGTTAGAATAAAAATGTTTGTGTTAGCATGCATTTTTCTGAAGGATATGAAGTCTGAAACTTAAATGCCTGACATTATTTAGGGAATTCAGTCCTCACGGCTTTGCCACAAAAATCCAGAAAATTAAAAAATGTTATGAGGAACAGACCAAAAAAATATGAGGCAAAAATCAGGATAGTTGAGAGGTGTGCTTTTCTGACTTCTCACTTAAAGCTTCAGTAAGTGGATTACCTGAACTTTGGCTGACACTGCAATGCATGCATAATATTGTTTGGGTTGCTGCCCTTTATGATTTACTTCTAAAGCTAGAATTATGTCATTATAGATTATTTTCTGCACATATATATTTGGATTGTGCTTCATATTTCTGTTTGCAACATTATTTGTAGTCTAGATGTAAAATCACTTTTGGTCCTATTATGTATGAGACAGAGAACTCTGCACAGTTAACTAAATGCAAAGCAGTTTATCAATACTTAAGCATGACAGAAGTGCCACCTTGTGGTCACTGGAATAACTACTATAGAATAAATTCATGACTGCTTGTTATATCAAGACCATCCTTCTTTTCTTTTCTTTATTTCCCTCAGTCTTCTTGCATTATACAGTGTAATGTTTGGTAATATTGCTGAGAGTGATAGGGCCTATGTTACTGAGTGACAGAATTAGATAGCATAACAATTCTTGTGTCCATCTTTTCTCCTCCTTCTCATCTGTTTAGATACACATATCGGATTAAAGCCTCCAACCTCTAAGCAGGTAATACGCTTACGAGCAATAGTAGCTGTTTAAATTTCAAAGGATTTCAACACATCTTGCATGCCATTATTTAACTGTTATAGGAATTGCATTATAATGATAAAGAATACCACTCCAAGATATCAGGGTTTAGTAAATCTATATTGGAGGTGACAGATAACCTTTTATAGCTCTCCTCTTCTTCTAGTCTTTATGCAAAAATAGTAGCACTTAAGCCATTTAATAACATATTTGAATAATAAAGATGAATTCAAGGGTCCCAAGTGACACTGTTTTATTGCTCAGCAGGCTAGTTTGCTTAGGTTGTTCCTGATTCGTATTACATGATCTGATATTGTTAATCCTCGTTCATTCCTTACATATGGGTATCGGTTCCGACCTCAGAACTGAGCTGGCCATCTTCCAAGCTCATGTCAGCTACAAACTCTTGAACTAAAACTCTTACCCAGAATCCCCCCTACCCGTTACCTCAGATTTTGTTTGCCGCATCGCCATTCGGTCGTGTCAAGCTACTTCTCTTGAGCTAAGTACAATATTTTATTGTCATACTAGTCTAAAACAACTTTTTCTCTCAGAAAAGTTTCTAAATTGTTTTCTCTTACCTTATCACATTTAGCGACTATCCCTACTTGACATTTTTCAATCTTTTTTACCGCAAGGTATTTTCTTCTATACCATCATTGGTAGACCTCTTTTCTTCATTACCTTCAGGTATTTCTTGTACCATTGCTGGTATTCTTTCTGATTTCTTTCTTTCCTATCATGGCAGATAAAAAAGGTAGTCCAGGATTTAAGAGATGTTCAGATTGTGGCCATAAATTACCTACTTCAGATGCACATTCTCTGTGTGTCTATTGCTTGGGTGTGCCTCATTTATCAGTTGATCTGCCCTGTGGAATTTGTAAGAACTTCTCTAAAAGTATGTTGATTGAGACAAAATATAAATTGTTACTGAAAGGGCTACTCAAATCTTCTTTTTCAGAGGCTATGTCTGGGTTGGAGGCTTCAACCCCTCCAAGATCCTATAAGAAAAACACTGATGATCATTCAAAGGCCAAATCTCTTCCTTTGTCCCCAGCTGGGGACTCCCACCAACTGAGACCCAAGAAGGCTAAGCTTTCTACTTCGGATCTGACTCTTTTGGCTCCAGCACTTTCAGTGCCTAGATCTTCGGCACCGAGGCCATTGGCTCCATCTGTGATTTTGGCACCGACTAGCATGCCCTTTACCATATCGGTACCAAGGGGCTCCTCGGTTCAGACCTCTCTGCTGGCAACGACTATCCAGTTGGCACAAACTGTAACCACATCGGCTCTGACACCTTATCTGGAACCAACAACTCAGTTATTGACACCAATTTTTTCGGTCCCAGCCTCGGCGCCGACAACCACTTCAGTACCGACCTTATTGTCGGTGCAGACCATGACTTTGGCACCAATGATTTCCTTGGTGCAGACACCTGTAGTTCAGTCTCTTATGGTGCCGGTGTTTTCAATGCAGACTGGTGAGGTGGGCACCAAGCTTGTCCCATCTGTGGATAGACCTGACTCTCCCTCAGCTGTGTCTGTGAAATCCACTAGAAGCCTCTCTGAACACGACATATTGTGTCTTGTGGATCAAGTGATTTTGGCCAGAGGTATCCCACCCCCCAGGACCTATCTTTCCTTGGGAGGTGATCACCTTTTGCCAAAGACCCCTACTTATTCTTTTCCTTCATTGCCTTTGAAGCTCCTTGATATAGCATAGTCTTCCCCCTCTACAGTTCCCTTTACGGACCTCACTAAGGAACCGCAGTTGCCTTTGTGGCAGAAGAGTTTTGCTATGACCCAGGATGTCAGCTGTGGCATACATAATTTGGTGTTTCACAGCCATCCAGGGACTCTGAGTTGGTAGGCTAAGCCAATTAGGGGAGGGGTGACCCCTGTCCTGGACACTCACCCCTCTTCAGGTGGACCGGCCTTCCAACTAATGGAGAAGTCTTTGGCGTCTGCTGGTAATACTGTACTGTCAATCTCCCTGCCCTCCTCTGGACCACAATGTACACAAGTCACTCCTAGAGGACACCAGGTGCAAGGGCCTCAGGATGTACTCCCACAGGAAACCCCTTTTGCGTTGTCTTCCCCAGCTTCTCCCTCTAGGGGAAGTTCATCGAAAAAGCTCATGCAAGAGGAAGCACATGGACTCCACAAAGGAGTCCTTTACTGAAGACACAGACTTTGATGATGGGGAAGGGTCCCCTCGCTCACCCTCTGAGGTATCCTTTGGTGACATCCTCAAAATCCTTAAACAGAGAGGTGACTGGCAGCCCTCTAACCCAACCTCTGAAGAGTCTGTGTTCCTGCAGGCCTTTTGCTCCCAGCCCCCTACCTCCTGGGTTACTCCACCTGCCGACGAACTGGTCTGGCTCATCGTGCAGCATGTGTGGAAAGCTCCCGACACCATTGAGGGCATTCCCTGGAGGCCAGATAAAATTTTGTCTCCTCCTGCTACTGACCCCATTGGTCCAAAGGTCTTCCTGTAGATGATATGGTGGTGGCGGCCACAACCAAGAAGGTCCTGGCGGAAGAAGAAAGCCAGACTGTCCATCCACCCAACAAAGAGTCATGGGCTCTGGACAGAATAGGGAAGTGTACTTTTGCATCAGCGACCTTTGCAATCAGGTCCTTGAATTATATGGCACAGTTTACCAGGCTTCAAAGGGATTTAATTTCTGAGCTCTCTGAAACTTTGGCTGGTGCCGTGTCTGATGAGGTCCGTGACAAAGTGGCCTCTCAGCTGGCTACCATTGAATCGATATCAAATTCCTCCATGTGCCTGATATCTCACACATCAGAAGGAGCAGCTAGAGTGGCAAGTTCAGGTGTTGTTTTGAGACGACATGCCTGGATGAGCTCATGTAATTTCATGGAAACCTTCAAGGCTTCCTTTCTCAACTCTCCCATCAAAGCCTCTTCATTGTTTGGACCCAAGGTTAAAAGCACACTGGCCAGATGTGAACAGGATGGTAAGACTCTTTCTGCCGTGGGTGTCCGTTATTCTTCCCCTCAATGTGCTTTCTCCAGAAACCAGAAGAGTTGGAAGATATGGTACAAAAAGTCACAGGCTGAGTTCTCCCCTAGAGGCAGAGGGGGAAACTCACAAGAAAGATGCCCTTTTTGGGGCAGAGGGGGTCCACGTAACCAGGATTCCAGGGACTCTTTTCCTGGTCAATCCTACCAGTGCTCCTGAAGAATGGCCAGACTCCTTTCCTCTGGAGGTGGTTGGGGGTCATTTCTCCTTGTACCCTTCTGCCTGCCTAACCATCACTACCGACTCTTGGGTACAAAGGATAATAACCAGAGGTTACCATATTCTCTTTGATCTTTGTTCTGCCCCCCCCCCAACAAACTTACCCGATGTTCCACCCAGTCAAAGGGAAGAAGCAGCACTAGAGATAGCAAAGCTGCTAAGTAAAAGAGTCATCCAAATAGTCCCTCCTGACCAGATAGGATCCGGATTCTACTCAAGACTATTTTTGAAGCCAAAGAAAACCGGGGATTGGAGACCAATTTTGGATCTCAGTGTATTGAACAAGTTTGTAAGAGTACAACAATTCTGGATGGTCACAATACAGTCTATCCTTCCACTTTTGGAAAAAGATGATTGTATGTGCTTGATAGATCTTCAAGATGCATACTACCACATAAAAGTGGACAGGCCATCAAGAAGATTTCTACGCTTCTGTGCGGGAGCCAGTCACTACCAGTTCAGAGTACTGCCCTTCAGTCTTTCTACAGCCCCCAGAGTGTTCACAAAGTGCATGGCAGTTGTCACAGCTCACTTGTGACTATAAGGATTTCAGGTGTTTCCATACCTAGACGACTGGCTCATCTCCGCCCCCACCAGACATCTATTGGAAGAAGCCCTGGTGTACTCTCTCCTTGCTGCAGAAAGCCTAGGCTTAACCATAAACTGGCAAAAATCCAATCTCACCCCATCTCAGTCCACAGAATTCAGGTCATATTGGATATAAAGAATTGCAGAGCATCCATTCTAGAGCACATAATTCTAAAGATAAAGCAACAACTGATCCCAATCCTTTCAAGAGAGAAATCCACAGCTCACTCTGTCCTACAGCTGTTGGGTTCCATGGCAGCCTCCATCACCATTGTCCTCCTGGCCAATGAGGCTTCTATAATGGCTACTGCTCACCCAATGGTATCCTTTTCAGTATCCTCTATCAGCCAAGATTCGAGTAACTCGCAGGTACAAACAGGATTTAAATTGGTGGATGACCCACAACCCATCACAATGGTCTTCTCCTTCTCCCCCCAGCAGCCCAAGGCTACAGTGACCACGGATGCCTCCCTGATGGGGTGGGGGGGCTATGTCAGGGACAGACAGTCCAAGGCTCTTGGTCCAAATTAGAGGCCCAACTGCATAAAATGTTCTAGAGCTGAGGGCGGTGCTTCTGGCGTTGCAAGCATTCAATCCCCTGCTGCCACCTGGAACTATTGCGATACAATCAGACAACATGGCAGTGGTCTGGTACATCAACAAACAGGGCAGAACCAAATCTTACCTCCTTTGCCGAGAGGCCATGAGGATATGGCAATGGGCGATGACTACCAACCGTTTTCTTCCAGCAATGCACATTCCCGGGAGTTCCAATGTGATAACAGACAGACTCAGCAGGTGCATTCTACAACTTCACGAGTGGTCCCTGAATCCCTTGATAGCGGCAGAGATCTTCCACCGCTGGGGCCATCCTTGCTGCTACCTCTTTGCATCCCTGACCAACTACAAATGCAGCAACTACTTCACCCTGATTCCCCCTCTGGGACAGTCACCCAGGGACACACTAGTCCACGATTGGCCCTCAGGTCTTCTTTATGCATTTCCACCTCTTCCCCTCATTCCCCGGTTTCTAAAGAAAGCCCGTCAGTTGAAGAGCAAGGTGATCCTCATAGCACCATATTGACCTCATCAGATTTGGTTCCCCTTCCTTTGGCCTCACCTGCTATATCAAACATGGATTCTCCATCCAACCCTGAGGTTGATCTCTCATCTGCAGAATCTGATTCATTCCAATTTGGACAGCCTGAAGCTCACAGCTTGGCTCCTCCAATTCCCTTGATTACCAGGCAGAATGATCTTTCTTTACCAGTACGGGACATTCTTATTGCATCTCATAAGTCTTCCACTAGAATTACTTATCTAAGCAAGTGGAAAAGATTTACCTGTTGGATGAAAGAAAAGCAAGAAGATCCCTTTTCAGCACTAGTGTCGATAGTACTAGAGTATCTAGCCAATCTATTCCAATTGGATCTATCGGCTTCTACCATTAGAGTTCAGTTGTCTGCTATATCTAATTTCCATGAGGGTGTCCAACACTCCTCTCTTATGTCACACAAATTACGCAAGACCTTCATAAAAGGTGTGAATCATCTGAAGCCCCCTTTTAGAGAACCTGTTCAACCATGGGATTTATCATTAGTTATACAAGCTCTGACAATGCCACCTTTTGAACCAGCTTCTTCATGCGACCTCAAATATTTGTCATGGAAAACCTTGTTTTTGGTCGCCATTACTTCTGCCAGACGTATCGCTGAGCTTCAAGCCTTATGCATCAAGAGTCCATACTTCATTTTTTCATAGAGATAGAGTGTCTTTGAGAACTAATCCTTCCTTTCTGCCAAAAGTGATCTCTGAAATGTCCATTAATCAAACCATAGAATTGCCAGTTTTCTTCCCCAATTATTCAAACAAAGGATTGTATTGCCTACATACCCTAGATATTCACAGGCAAATTCGCTTCTACTTGAACAGGACTAAGGCCTCTCGTAAATCAGACCAGTTACTTTTGACCTATTCTGGACCTAGATTAGGATGTGCTGTTGCTAAGGTCACATTGACTAGATGGTTGAAAGACCTTGTGACCTTCATTTATACACAACGTAATATTCCATTGCCGACTACCATAAAGGCTCATTCGACAAGGTCGGTGGCAACTTCTGCTGTCTTCCATGTCAGAGCTTCTTTACATGACATCTGTGCAGCTGCAACTTGGGCTATGCCTCATACCTTCATCAATCATTACAAATTGGATTTGGCCTCCAGGGGAAGAGGATCTTTTGGTTCTATG
The DNA here is from genome assembly GCF_019279795.1 of Protopterus annectens. Taxonomy (NCBI): domain Eukaryota; kingdom Metazoa; phylum Chordata; order Ceratodontiformes; family Protopteridae; genus Protopterus; species Protopterus annectens. The sequence goes on along the minus strand of NC_056734.1, from coordinate 650,098,193 downwards.
GTGCTCAGGAATGTTCTTCCATGAGAGCCTTCCAGAAATAGAGGTAGCTGGGGACTCTGTCCCATACATAAGAAATGAATGAGGATTAACAATATCAGATAAAGAAGTTATGTTTTACCATAACATTCCATCTGTATTGTTGATCCTTGTTCAGTCATTACGACCCTCCCTCCTTCCCCCTCCTTTGGACTCTAGTGGATCTCACCATCCAGTTCCTTTAGGTCATTTGACCAGAGGTAGCCTCTACCTTCTTTTGACTTGCAAACTCAATCTGAGGTAACAGGGAGGGGGGAATTCTGGGTAAGAGTTTTAGCTCAAGAGTTTGTAGCTGACGCGAGCTTTGAAGGTGGCCAGCACGGTTCCGAGGTCGGAACCGATACCCCTACGTAATGACTGAACGAGGATCAACAATATAGATGGAACATTATGGCAAGACATAACTTCTTTTTATTTATGCAAAACACAGTCTGCATGTCCTCCCAGCGGTTGAGTGGCATTCGAAAGACATGCATAGAATGGGCGAGTCTTCGTTGAAGGTTGGGGGTTGAGCTGGCACCTCAGCACCATAAAAATCTACTGCCAATCATTAGCAGAGCGGAGTTCCGCTGTGGTGACCTCTAACCGGGTAAAGCCGAAAGAAGAACAACCTGCTTTTTATTTTATAGAGTATGTATTATATTCCTTAAATTTCTTTGAGAGTGTTTTTTGGGTATGACTACTAGTGAAATGTAATAACAGATAATAAGACATTTCTTTCAGTGGCAAACATCCACATTCACGCTGACCTACCTATTAAGATTGTATAATGGAATAAAAGAGGGCCTTTCACATATGCAACAAAAAGCATACATAGATACCTCCAATAAGGTAAATGTTATTATAATTTTCATGCAAAAGAAAAGTTAATCAAAGTGAACACTGAACATTTTTATAAGAAATGGAAGGGCTGAGTACAAAAACCTCACTGAAATGGCTGACACGGCTTCAACTTGTATTATTCTACAAAGCTTCCATGGCCCACATAATGATGAACCTGATCATCTTAAGGTATCTATGGAATCATGTGAAAAGTTAAATGGTCCAAGTACCTGGTCATAATAGGAGAGGACTGGAACACTGTACTAGACCCAGACCTAAATAAAACAGTCAGTAAGGGCAACAGCAAGATTGTTCAGGATGAATAAATGTCTTCAAGGCTTTGTAAATGACCTATAGTAGACATCTAGACAGAATTAAATATTCCAGACAGGGAATACCACTTTTTTCTCTTTCTTTCTTCTTTTTTTTTTGACAGAACCGCTTGCCAGTTATCAACCCCTTCCCAACCAACCAAATGAACTGTTCATTCACCATTTCCAATGTTATGGGAGATGCCGTCATTTAGGCAGCCACCAAGGGTGGTTCCAGTTTTATTTGATTGCATTATATCCCTTGCATCCACTTATCAAAGCTTTGAGGATGGATGTGCAATGGGCTGAATTCATAGGCCACCCCCTCACTTTCACAAGGGGTGTTGCCTCCAGGCAGCCCTGTCCCTTCCCAGAATGCATGGCTAATGATTTCACTGGTCTGCAACATGGAAATCACATCAATTCCATGAATACATGAGGCATGAGGCAAGTGCGCAGTGCCCCTTCACTTCTCCCTATCCTTTCCTATTTTTTTTGTTTTTTTGTTTTTTTCAGGATGGCTTTGCAGTTGAGGCTGCATCTCTCTGTGACAGAAGAAATGCACCTTTTTATCAGACACTAATGAAACAACCAATTAGATTAATTACATATCCATAATCTACTTTAAATCTCAGTATGTCGTAGCCATTAACCATGTCTCATATACGATCTCCTACCATATTTGTCTGCATATATGATGGACCAAGATGTACTGAATCCAAGATCTCTTTGGAGACTTGATATTTTACTTCTTAAAAATGAAAGTGATAAAAATAAGTTAGGTATTCCCATTATTGCCATAATGGCTAAGATCACTTCCTCACAGACACAAAGTTCAAGGTTCAGTCCAGACCTTTGGTTACTGAATGTCTGTGTGGAGATTGTATGTCCTCTGCTGTCTGATTCTGGGGTCTCTCAGACCTCCAAAAAAGCATATCAGAAACATTTCAAGCTATTCAAAAACATGTTAGATGTTTGTAACTCAGGAATGGAACATGTACACAACCATTTGAAATGCAGGGACACACTAGAGTGACTTTTGAAACAGGGAGACTAAATGGCCAAAAACAGACTTACATATACCAAGTCAGAGATGGTCATTTCACAGGATATTCCCTTTTCTTTGAGGTATGACAAACTCGGAGTTAGTATATATAGATTCAGGGTGTGTGGAGTGTAAAAGAGAAGGGGGTTGTTCAAGATTTTCTTTTCTCCAGATTTTCTTTCTTGCTTTTATTTAATTTTTTTTTGGAGTGTTGGCCCTTGGAATCTGGACAACTGGCATTTCAGTAGGGAGCCATCTTCTGAAGAAAGTGAGGGATGTCATCAGAATTTGAGAAAGGCTCATGCAATCAGACTCCAGTATAATGACTGGGTAGTATTTATAGTCTTAGCTACCCCCCAGCAAGGTCATAATGGTCAGGAAAAGAATGCATTCAAGCAGCAGTTTCAGGACATATTATATATAGTAGTACACAATAAGATAATACCGATAATGGGGGGATGCTTATATTGGGTCTGACAGAACAGGATATGAGAGCTGCCTGGGTCCAAATGGATGCGGTAATAGGAATAAAGGACAGGATTGGCATATGGCTTGATGATGGCCAATGCATGATTCACCAAGACAGATAGTCACAGGCTCACATATGAATATTCACCATGCCACTCAGGCAAACTTCCTTCTAGTAATGCAAGGGCAGTGTGAAGGCACAGACCTCAAAGGAATGCTCAGCTTTCTAACACCTCAGGAAAAAGAGGAAATAGGCAGAGTAAAAGATTAACATACAGTTGTGAAAGTTAAACATAACATAACACTAGATGTTTGAATGATCACTACTGCAGTAGCCTGAGCTATATAGGTTATATCTTGCCAAGGATATTGCAGCCGGCCAGCTTCCAAAGTTTCAAAGCACATTCCATGTGCCCAAACTGTCAGGCAGCACAAGCTGAGCTGACTAAAAGACAAGTTTGCCAGTGAAGCCTTTCAGAGCTTTCCTGTCAGGCTCACCCCTGACTGGACAACATTAAGAACAACAAGAAATAAATGTCCACACTCTGGCATGAAAACACACCATGTTAAGAACCTTAAGTCAGCAGATTATCTAGCTCAAACGGAGAACGTGTTAGCTTCTCTAAATCAATGCATCTCAAGGAGCGTCAGTTTTATTGGCAGCCTCTTCTGCAAAACTCCTTCCAAGAACATTTAGACATGAGACTGCATTGAAAGAGGAGGATCCGTGGGAAGACCTGCTGAAATGGCCAAAAAATAAACCTTGATAGAGGACCAAGAAAAGCCATAGGATAGTAACGTATACAAATATTGTACATCCAGACAACAACTAGCCCTGAATGGGTGCTGGTTATGTTGTTGACACCAACTAGAAAACCTTTTCCATTTGCTAATATATGATTTTCTAGTAGCAGGATTTCTTGCCTCCATTAGTTCCTGCTGCACATACACAGTAAATACGTGTCTAATAGAAATTAAGACTTTATCATCCAAGCAGTCAATTGAAGTTGAATTTTGTCAGGGTACATGAAATGCCCTCTTCTTTTGTTAGAAGATCTAGTCAGTGAGGAAGTTTGTAGTAATTGCCCCTAGCCATTTCCAAAAAAACGGAGAACCACTGTTGCCTGGGCCAGAAGGGAGTCACCAGAAATTATCTTGAAAGATTCCTTCTGAATCTTCAGAGGTACCCTGGATACTAGTGGAAAGGGTGGAAGAGCATGCAGAAACATTCCTTTCCAAAGAAAGTGAAAAAGCATCTGTCTTTCAAGACTTATTGCATGGAGTTTATTTATTTATTTTATTTTACATTTGTTTACCAGGTAGTGTCCGACTGGGCTAGGGGCCCATTTTCAGTGGAGACCTGAGGAGAAAAACTCCAAGACAGGTAGTTAAATAAAAGCTACACAAGGTTCAAACAAGAACAAAGGTGCTTCTAAATATAAATGCATTGAAAATAGGTAGGTGATTTATTATATACAGGATATTAACATTTCAAACAAGATTGAAATAGGATTAAGAAATACTGTTTACTCTCTATTACACACACACACACACACACACATATATATATATATATATATATATATATATATATATATATATATATATATATATATATATATGTGTGTGTGCTTGTCTGTCACACACACACACACACACACACACACACACACACACACACACACACACACACACACACATATATATATATATATGTGTGTGTGTGTGTAAATATATATATATATATATATATATATATATATATATATATATATATATTTTTTTTTTTTGAAAGGGTAAGAGAAAAAAAAGCAACAGCCTGAGGTATGATGGGTTGGCTGAAAACTGAAAGACAGATAAGAATGAAATAGCTTTCATATACATGCAACATTAAGGGTTTTGGATCCAGGAAGAAAGAGGTCATTGTCTCCCTCTACTCTTCCCTCATTAGGCCAGTCATCGAGTACAATGCCCCATTTGGCATGTACCTCACTAGACACCTACAACAACTGGAGAGGCCACAACAATACCTCACAAAAAGGATCTTAGGCCTTAAACACTTGTCCTATATAGACAGACTCAAAAAAACTCCAACTATTCTCTGTCTCATATTGCCTACTTAGAGACAGTCTCTGCTTGACTTACAAAGCCATGTCTGACCCAGCTCTGTTAGAAATGCTACATCTAAAAAATCCCAATCCCTCCTTACTACATGCTCCAGAGACCTCAACCTCACTACTACAATCAACAGAACAAGCTGGAGGGACAGGTTCATAACCCAGAGACTGCCCATGCTATGGAATAGACTTCCCATACATGTCAAGCGGAGTGCCTCACTGGTCCTCTTCAAGAGAAATCCTGATGAGTGGATGGGAAATAGAAAATTCACCCTGAGGATCACTCCAGTGGTGCTACTTGACAGAAGCACTGGGAACTAAGGTCGGGTGGCATGATGCCAGGGTAATCCTATGGGCTAGGTTTGTAAAGGCTCCAGGGCCATTAGCCTAGTACACACCTATGAACCTATTAGTGGAGTCAGCCTGGGTGGGTACAGGATGATAGCCAGTAGTTAATGAGATGTTCTTTTAAAAGTAGTGTAAATTTCTGATTGTCCGGATTATTAAGTATTTCCTGGTGCAGTAAGTTCAGGATTTGGATATTTTATTAAAATAAAGAAAGTCTCCATAATAGTTGTGGTATTTTTTACCTTTAGGAGTAGCTTGTCTGATCTCAGGGACCTAGGATTAATGTTTGCCTCAACTAGGTTGAGGAGAGCAAGACAGTAATTAGGCTTGTGGATAATATTATGCGCAATGGTGAGCTGGTTGACAGATAATAGGTTGGGTAATTTAAGCCAATTGAGTTGCCAAAGTGTGGTACAGTGGTGGGATCTATGGGGCTGGTTTACAGCGAACATGGCTATTTTGCTATAACAGGTTTCAAGGTTATCTAGGTCAGACTTGTGCAGGTTGGTGAAGATTTGTGAGCAATAAAGAAGGGTGGAGAATAGGTGGGATCTGGCTATGGAGAGTCTGGCGTAGTTTGTTAGGAAAGGTTTGGCTGTATAGAGTAAACCAAGTTTGATGTGAACTTTTTAAATTATTAGTGATATGTGTTGGTCAAATTTTAGCCAGCCATCTAGTATTAGTCCTAGGAGTTTAGTTTGTTCGACTGGTTCAATTTTAGTACCATTGGAGGAGTAGATGGTGACAGGGGTTTGGTTATTTTTTTTCTATTATTGCAGAGGAGCATGAGCTTAGTTTTATTAGGGTTAAGAATGTGTTGATGATTGGTGAGGTAGTTTTCTACATCTTGGGGAGGTTTTTATGCTTTTTCTTGCAGTTCTTTAGGTGATGGGGCAGATTAGAGAGGCATCATCTGCGTATTGTACGATAGTGGCTAGTTGGGTGTAGGAACTGAGTTCTTTAAACAGGAGAGGCCTGAGGATGGAGCCTTGTGGTCCTCCTACAGAGATGGGTAAAAGGGGGGACCATTTGTACTCTCATTTAGTAGATTGCTGCCTGTTTGGGCGATAGATAAAAAACAAGTCAGGGATGTTATACTGAGGTTGTAGGTTGCTAGTCTGTTGAACAGTATTTGGTAGGATATGGTATCGAAGGCTTTGGACATATTGAGAAAGACAGATGAGACAAGTACACCATCATTTTTGAGGAGGTTTACAGTATTTGTGAAACTAATGAGTGCTGTGTCAGTAACATGTTTAGGTCAAAAGCCATGTTTGGAGTTGAATAAGAATTTATTGGTAATGAGATTGTCAAGGAGTTGCTGATGAATGCATTTTCTAAGATTTTGAAAAGGGGAGAGAGAATAGCAATTGTTCAGTAGTTTGTGAGATCTGCGGAGGTTCTGCCTTTGTGTAGGATGATGACTAATAGTTTTTGGGACAGAATCTTGCTAGTTGATTGTTCAGAGAGGAGGTAAGGAAGTCTACTTAAGGAACTCCCCACAGATGAATCAAATCTTGGAAGACCCCCCCTGATCAAGTTTCCATTTGTGAGGGTCTGCCCTTGTCTGATCAGCTTGTCTGCCACAGAGTTTTGCTCTGATGGAATGTATGATACCTGTACACTGAGACTGTGCTGTTAAGCTATATCACATGTTAACATGGCTAGTCATCAAAGAGGGTAAAACCTGGTTTTCCCTTGACATTTTTGATGTACTACATGATTGTGGTATTGTCTGCAACCACTTGAAGAGGTCTTGGCAACCAAAAATGGTTAAAAGAGTTGAATGCCTTTTTTCAGGGCAAGCATCTCCTTGATATTTCTGTACTTGCATCTGTCCTTAGTATCCCACACCCCATGCTGTTTCATCCATCCTGAAACTGCTCCCCAAGCAAAGTCTGCTCCACAAGAGTCTGTGGTGTTTGCTTTAAAGCAGGGATGGAGAAAGGGAGACCTAGATTAAAGGATACCTGTTGTCTCTATCAAAAGATTTTTCTTATGAAAAACCCTGGCAATGGGATTTGAAAAGATAAAGGGTTTAGATGCTGGAATAAAGGAGATTTCAGATACCACTGTATCTTTCTCATGTTTGCAAGTGGTATGAAGTGAATCATAGATGCCATGAGTTCCAAACACTTTTTGAACACTCTAGGTGCAGTGGGTAGACCAAAGAGTAAGGCAACTGATAATGTGATCCAAGCACACAAAACCTTAAGAAATTTCTGAAGTTTGAAAGAATAGGGATGTGATGATAAGCATATTTTAAGTCTAGTGTGGCCAGTAAACTTGAAAGAGGAAGAAGTAACATATTATGAATTGACATCATAGGAATTCAGGCACTGTTACAAAAAGGTTTGGTAAAGAGAGATCCAAATCTGGTCTCCAAGTGTTTTCTTTTTTTGGCACTAGGAACATCCTTGAATAATAACCCTTCCCCACCTTAGAAGCAGGGGCTGGTTCTGTCACTCCTTGGAACATCATGTAATGAATAACCAGAGGAAACAAAAGAGTCTGCTCTGGAGAATGAGGAATGACCCCCTAGAAAAGACAAATTTCCTCCCACTGCCTTCTGTAACCTTGATGAATGATTTTCATAACTCATTTGCCTGAAACAAACTGCTGCCAAACAGAAAAATGGAGATTCAGACTTCTGGAAGAAAAAAAGGACAAGGGTAAGAACTTTGACTAGTTATTCAGCCTTTGTTGTACTGTCCTTGGTTTTGTGAGGTATGAGACTTCTTTTTGGAACCCCCTTGCCATTTCTTCATATTTTGTTGAGACTGTTTATTTTTTATTTTTATTTTTTGCCAAAAGTGGTTGAGGAGATAGAAAATCCCTTGGAAAAATTGGAAAAGGAGGGCTTAAAATCTTAGAAATTACCTGGATCAGCCTGCCTCTTTCATCACACTTTTTGATCATATCTGCATCAGGGGAGCAAATCGCTAAATCTCTATCCAACAGAGAGTTTAAAATCTGATTTTAACATCATCTGGAAGTTTCTGAGAATGCAGCCATGCAGACTTCCTCAAAATTGTATCAGTGGCCATAGCCTTGGAAGAAGTATCAACAGAGTTATACACAGACTGCAAACAATGAGTAACGTGACCTGTGCAACAGAAGGAACTAAACTACATTAGAAGAAACTGCAGATAAAACATTAATCATACTTTCACAATTTTTCAGAACAAACTTCAAAATATAAGCCTGACAATTCAAAATTCTGAAAATCAAAGTTGCAGAAGTATACACTTTTTTCCCTATACCTAACAATAATTTCCCCATCCTTATCAGGAAAAGTAGGATTTAAATTAGCTATGTGCTTAGCAGCAGTGGGGTCAAATAAAGCTATAGCTGTTGGATCAGGTTTGCGAAAACTGTAGACATTTTTGAAAGACGGAGGGACATTATGCAGCCTATCTGCCATTTTAGGGATAACTGGCTGGCTATCGGGAAAATTTCAGGCAGTAACACATAGATCCCCAAAAGAAAACAGAACAGGAAAAATGGATATAGGTTTTGGAAGATCCTTCTGTAACCACTGTGATAAACCGAGGGGCTGTCAGCCCAGCTAGATATAAGTTTGGAAAATAATTCTATGCCATTGTAAATATTAATATGATCCACGGGCTGGTTTCACAAATGTAAAAAACTATGCTATGTGCTAAGCTACAAAAATGTAACCACAGTGCACCCTGCTGGAAGAAAGCTGATAACTAAAGAATTTATGACCGTGTGTGATCTCAAGCTCGGAGACAGAATGGCTGCAGCTAGAATTTTTTTCTATTGTCTTAAGACATAGATAATTACTAGGTTTCACATGTAAAGTGTCTTTTATTGCTGTGGCTTCCTGGAAGGTGGAGATCAAAAATAAATGTTAACGTTTTGATTTCTGTGAGCCTGGGAAACTTCAGCAGAGGTGACAAGAATGATGCAATCTGAAATGACTCAACAGTAATGTGCATTATCAATTTAAGGGCTATCTCAGAAAGTAAGAATATCATTTTGTGTGTGAACCTGAACACATCAGCTCACCAGCAATTGCTTTGCTCTGTAAGTAGGATCTTAGTATTTCTCTTAGAGATAGATAGAAATAGCAAGATTCCTGTAGTTGTTTTCTATACTCATGTCAGACTGTCCTACAATGGTGTTTTAAAGCATTTCCTGTGATTTCTGAACTATTTAATGTCATTGCGTTGAATTAATGAGTACTGGCTTGTGTTTTTATTATTTATTATTAAATATTTTTAAACCATTCAACTGTGGCTGTTTTGTGTAGAGATAATTTAAGCTCTTAGGGTATTTACATGTATTTTTTGATACTGTATAAGCCACTCCTAAATAGACTTCAAGTCTCAGTCATACTTACTAATTGGATAATAATATCGCACAGTAGAACTGGAAACTCTTTGGTAAGAGCCTTTATAGTAGCTGATAGTAGTGGTGAGTGGCAGTCAGTACTACCGCATAGTCTGGGCAGAAGGGGCTATAGCTGCAGAACCTGTGCCAGCCTTCCCCAGGAGTGTTTATATATAACTCAAATCTCAACATGTGTGTGTGTCAGCTACTTGGGCAGGGATACGAAGCAATGGCTAGACAGAGAGGGTGCTGGAGGTTTTGGCTTGACCCCTCAGCTGAGATCTGAACCCTATAGTTGTGCCAATGGGGAGTCTTATTGGGGATCTGGAGAGAAAGGGAGAAACTAGCTGCAGACTGACTGTGATCTCTGTGTGCTCTTAAGGGAAATTGTACTTTAGTGTGTGTGTACTTGTTATCCTCCCAATGTGGATGCCCCTCACTGGTGCTAGTGGTGAGGACTGAGGCTCCTTGATTACTGAACCAGTGAACGGGCATCACAACCCCTCACAGTATTTTCTGATGGACTGATAAACCTCAATGATCTTCCACGGAAAACACTGGCACATTTTAGCAATAGTTTCAGAGGAAGTGAACCCCCCCCCCCACAAAGAGAATCAGAAACTGAGCTTTCCTTTGAGTCTGAATCAGAAATCTAAGGAAAAATGTCTGTATCTGTCCCTACATCTTCTTGTTCGATTTAGAATCTTGAAACTCTTCAGTAAAAGAGGACTCCCTCTTTATTTTACCAGAAACTAGTTAACAGGAAGGACCAGTAATCAGAATTAAACCCTGATCTAGACCCAGTAAACTACTCCTATCCAAAGAAAATTGAGGAGAAATAGATACATGCTTAGTTTTCTGTTTAATGCCACTAGTAATACCCCTTTGGAAGCAGTGCTGCAGTGGTACTGCAGGTTAACAGAGCTTTTGAAATGTGGTACACCCGGGAGTGCTCTTATTAGATGCAGATTACTGTTTCCAAACAGCAAACTCAGAACCAAGCCCACAATACTCATCTGTAGAATGAACTCCCAGAAGTGCCCACACCAACCTTTGATCTGAAAACATGGATTCTGCCCCAAAAATGAACTGAACACACAAAGACAAAGACGCTGTCAGAATCTCATATGAAGTCCATCACATTTATTCAAGCCATCAAAGTGCAGTTCCAGATATACAAATTACTGTCTTCAGCAATATCTTCAATATAGCTTAGGAGGAATGTGTGACTATTCTGAAAACATGGTTGTCTACCTAACTGATAACTATAAGCAATAAGGTGACTATAAAAAATCCCAATTGACAAACTAAAATAGTGAGTGCAAAAGTACATGGAGAATAACAACTTGGAAAAAAGCTAGCAAACATAAAAATGTTTGTAAAGCTACAAAGTAACACATAAAAACAGTTGTGACTGGTGCACTATGGGAAATATGCAAATTACCCCAAAACGATAATATGTGTTACAGCTAGCATCTAATAATAAAGAGGGAGGTTAGGCTACGCTTTTCGTCTAAAACTTCATCAGGATGGCTATGGAATCCTAAAGGAAAACTAACAGGAATGACTAGAAGAAACAACCAATAAAACAAAACAGGATACAAAATCAAGAATACAGAAACAAAAATGGGAAGATAATAAATTGGAAAATATATTAAAACATAACATGCTGGGCTGCTAAGCATACCTTAAGTCAAAAAAACACAAGTACAAGCCATGAAGACAGGCGAACTTCACCAGGGAAATAAAATATGCAAAAGAAGGAGTCCAAAAGATAAGGCTACTACTGCCAAAAATCCTACCCCCTCTGATAGAGATTCCAGGGCCCTGGATAGATTGAGTAAGAAGGTATATACCTCTGCAACCTTGGCCATCAGGGCCTTAAATTGCCAGTTTCATATGTTAAAGTTCAAAATCAAGAATACAGAAACAAAAATGGGCAGATAATAAATTGGAAAATATATTAAAACATAACATGCTGGGCTGCTAAGCACACCTTAAGCCAAAAAATAGTGTTAAATCTTTTGAAATACAACATCAACAATGTTATACAACATCAACAAAATTAAGAAAATGTGAGGTTTTTTTTTCCACAGAGGGAATTTTTTTTTGCAAAGGAAAGCCCATGTCAGATGTTGATCCTCAGCATGCTCTTTGGTGGCAGTAAAGCTCTGAAGGGTTTCACATCCATACTTGTCTTTCAGTGACCTCAGCTCAAGCTGCCTGATACCTTGGACATGTGGCAGGTGCCATGAAACTTAGGAAGCTGTCCGGCTGTTATATCCATGGCAGGACATAACCACAAAGCCAAGGCTACTGCATCAGTGATCAATGTGATGAACATTGGTAGCATCTCAAAACAGCATGCAAGAGGACTGTAAGACAGATAAGTGGTTGAGACAGGTATGGAAATAAGAAGGAAATTTGTTGGTGAAATGCAATAGTTCAAAAAGCTATCAACAGGAAAAAGTATGAGATAAATAAGCTTGTCTAGACTTAGAAAAACACTTGCTGGCTAACAAGGAGGCTAAAAAGGCAGTCAGAATTGCAAAAGACAAACTCTACCAGCTTTAGGATAGTGAATCACCAGGCAACACAATGCAAAGACAGAAAAATCAGGAGGATATTCATCAGAATACTGTGCTCCCCAGTCCAGAGGACACTGAAGGTGCATGAAGGAGTACTTCCATCAAGTTCTGAATGAGACAACCCCACAGAAGCTGTACTGCCTTCATATGCAGCATATGATAGTAGAGGAAGAAGAATCTATCCTAGAAGATGTAAAAATATCACTATGAAAACTGAAGTCTGTGAAAGCAGGAGGGTTTGATGAAAATCACTGCAGATATGATCTAGATACTGGGTGAGTCAGGGAAGAAATGGTAATGATAAAAACAAGTATGAATAAGCATTCTAGTGCTAGTTCAGAAGAACAAAGGAAACATTCACAATGGTGGACAATCAACAAGCAAATCAAGCGTCATAGTCTTGTCACACTGCATGATAGTGATGGAGAATGCAACTGCTAAAGATGTACAAAGTACTAGAAAGTAAGGTGGGAGATGAGCAGTTCAGATTCAGAACTGGATGCAGCACAAACCCAGATGCTTGAAATGAGACAGATACTGGAGAAGAAGCAGTAGATGAGGTAACTATATTTGTTTTAAGAATGTATTTATTGAATATAATGGTAATACTTAGTGCAGTTTAAGATGCACTGTGTGTTTAAAATTTTAATAATTACATCACACACCTGTCATTCGTCTTACAAATATTAAATGTGATTTGTATTTTAACTGTGAACTGAATGCATTTTTTGATACACTTGACATGGACAACTGCAAAAGTTTATTGTATTGTGCAAACTTATGATTACATTTTTTTCTGTGGTGTCCTGAATGGCTTTTCTTCTGCTATTCATTTTGCTTTGGTATACTCAGGACTATATTCACTGAGGCCGTTCCCTTTTTTTACTATTATCATGTATCCATTATTGTGAGAAAGTGCTTTTCCATTGTACATCTTATTAGTACTGGTATGGTATTTAGGTCCAAGTAGGTGATAGTTTCACTGTATTTGGCATTTATTAGGCCCATCAGTGAGTACATTACTCCCTATGGTATGTACTTGTCCAAGCATCTGACACAACTTGAATTACCACAACACTTTCTCTCCAAGAAAATAAAGGGTCTAAATCACAAGAGCTACACTGACTGTCTCAATGTCTTGTCCCCCTTCTTGGTACTGTACAGACCACTGAGGAGCGATCTCTGCCTCACTTAGCCTCTACCAACCCCATAATTTCAGACCTAATGCACATCCACAAGCCCAGCAGTGGGAAAAACACCTGCTGAAGACATCTTATTCTCTTCTGCAACATTATTGAATATGCTGGAGGGATAGACATGTTTCACAGATGATACTGTTTCTCTGGAATCACCTTCCACACCATATAAAACAATATACATCACTTACTGCATTAAAGTGCAATCTGGATGAATGGGTGGTAAACCACAACTTCACCAGTGGATTAATACCCTTTTCCTTTATGGATAGGGGTGATATGTAAAAGACTGCCTAGCTCTGCTTGTTTGTAGTTACAGGGCTCTGAGATTAAATAAAAAGTGCTCTGAAATAATCTTACTTATAATGCTTTGGCTAATAAACCTCTTGGGAATGCATAGCTAGGCATCTAAAGCTCTTCATAGATCAATAGACTGGCAAATACCTATGAACCTATGAAGCTATAACATATGTCTTTCACCCTGGACTTATTTCAACAATGCAATTATTTTTCCTGGAAAGGTCAGGCTTACTTATAATTTGACTAATGCTTGTGCTTTCTCTTTGAAGGTCTCCTTACTATATTCATCATAGTCTAAGCTGTCTCTCTGTCTCTCACTCCCTCTCTCTCTCTATTTCATTGTCTGCCCTTCTCCCCATGCTTTCTCTTACTGTATTTCTGTTCATTTAGGATTTTCAGTTATTCTGTGTTCTGGCATATGAAAGCTGAATTGCAGGTCGTATAATTCTTAGTGCACCTTGGATATGATAAAATAATAAAGAAGACTTAATCCATGTGACAAATTCATAGTGATTTTGCTGTTTTCTTTGTCTTTGAACTATTGCGAAATAATCAAACATTTGAAGGCTATAGCAACAGAATGTGAACAATAATGGGGCATTCAGAAATAGTAGCTCTGTTAAGTACTTCACTGGTGAGCTATAGCAGCATTGTGACAAAAAAAATGATTCAGAGCCATAAACGAGTTGCATTCAGCAACAGCTCATTAGAAACCAATTTATTTGACTTTGAACTGAAAAATCAATGCAGTTAGAACAGCTGCATTAAGAATTTCCCCTAACATTGATTAAATATTCTTTCACTGACACCTACAGGAATGCAGATGGACACATACACACACATTCTGACACATATGTGCACTCAGACAACCAGATAGTCACACACACACACACACACACACACACATACACACACACACACACACACACACACAGCCTTGCAGTAGTTACACACTGTGTTACTAAATGCCACAGTCCTGCCTTTGACAGCAATGGGTATACAGCATAAACTATGCTGTGCATTCCCTTTGCTTCTCTGTAGAGACAGAGTGGTACAATTCATCTTTGAATAAATCTGCATTAATGTTCTGATCATGTAGTACTGCATACAGCTCTGGTGTAGAGCACATGGCTACTTTACATTACCAGCATTCCACTTCCCCCACCTCAGTCTGCAGCATTTGCATGTAGCAATATCCACTGGGACTGCTGCATGCACCACTTAATGGAGCCTTCATACCACTGAAGTTCTGCAATAGTTTTTGAATCACAACCACATCATATACTGAGAATTCCTGCTTTGAAACAGGATAGTACAGTATATCATGTAAACGTAAACTAGAGAGAACATAAGAAATATATATATTTAGAAATATAACTCTTCAGTATAATAAAAAATAACTAGAGAGATGTATTGCAGAGCAGTATTACTTAGAAATGAGTTAATTTAAATTACAATAAATAAATTCTCAGACTAGATGATAGACTTTTATTATATCTTACTACAACATAAATGTTAGAATAACAATCTTTTTTAACATTTAAAAAAATGAGTACAGAATGGGAGAGGGTACAAAAATATGATATTCAAGTTCACATATAAAAGCAAAAAATGTGTCTGTGTATATATATATATATATATATATATATATATATATATATATATATGTATATATATATATATATATATATATATATATATATATATATATATGCAGGTGAGTGCCGCTTAACATCCTTCTGCACAACCTTCGACCACATTTACATCCATACTGTACTAAACAGACATAAATGCGGTTGGATGTTGTGCAGAAGGATGTTCAGTGAAGCACAATTTAAAGAATATGGTGTTTGCTTAATGTATGCATTACTTAACATTCTATGGGATAAAACCTATAAGCCTGTCTTGGATGTTAAGCGGCCCATACCTGTATATATCTGTATATGTCATGTATTAGTATCAGTGGGACTATTCCTAATTTGTACTTAGCAATGTTATTTGGAAAAACAGGAAATATGACACCATGAACTTAATTTTGTTTAACTGAGCATTTGAAATGGCATTTCACATGAATCAGTTCTGGAAGCATTTTGACAAGATGACAGGATTAGATACTATCAATGAGAATATATTTTAAAGTTAAAAATTGATAAACACTGGCCATCTACATGTTTTATGGAAATCAGTACAATCAGTATTGAAGTATAGACTAACATCTAAGTTTGTTTCTATGACTCATTTTGGAACGTTTATTTGCTTATGGCTCCTTATTTTATTATCATGAATTTTTCTTGTGGCTCTCGTGTGATTAGGAAGTACAAAAACATAGCAATAAAAAATAATAACATTATATATTGAGTTTTACTAAGTCATCGCTGATTAATAATGCATCCCTCCTTTACAAAAACAATATAATTTGGATATTGAAGAAAGAATAATTCTAAGATATCCTTTTATCTTTTCAGATTAGTCTGGGTGCAGCAGTCACAAGCCTAAGTAACAAGCATCAGTTTCCATCCTTTCTGCGAACAATGCCAAGTGATACATTTCAATACCCAGTACTAGCTCATTTGGTTACATACTTTAGTTGGACCTGGATAGGTATAATTGCTTCAGATAATGAATATGGTCTTCAGGGTAGTCAAAACTTGAAAATGACACTTGGCCATAGAGGAGTATGCATTGCTTTTACAGTAATAATTTCACTAAACATCTCAAAGAAACAACTGCTTCAGATGACAGATACAATAAGAAAGTCCACTGTGACTGTTATTGTTGTCTATGCAACCAGAACAGAGCTGATCCCCCTAATGGCTGAGATTGGCAGTCAAAATATTACAGGTAAAACCTGGCTGGCTACAATCAGTTGGATAATCTCTCCTGTTTTCTCCCATAAAGCAGCATGGAGAACACTTGATGGAACATTTGGTCTTGCTGTTCACAGAGGACTAATTCCTGGTTTCAAAGAATTTATTGAGATATTAAACCCTTTCACATCTCCTGATGACATCTTTATGAAGTCATTTTGGGAGGAAGCATTTGACTGCTATTGGGCAGCTGAAGATAATCTTAAAGAGTCAGGCAACGCAAGTGGAACACTTTCTTTTTGCAAAGGAACAGAAAATCTCAAGGACTATGATCTCTCTAAATTTAATTTATTTGATTTTAGATATGGCTACAATACCTACAAAGCAACACTTGCAATTGCACATGGATTACATGGTCTCATTTCCTGTGAAACAAATAGTGGTCCTTTTCTTAACGGAACTTGTGCAAACGATGATCACATAAAGCCATGGCAGGTAAGATACCTAGAAATATAATATATATATATATATATATATATATATATATATATATATATATATATATGTTTGCCCATTTTATATCGTGGACAAATACAAAATCTAAGACAAAGTTAAATGTCCTTTCTTTGACTGCAAGAATTTCCTAAACTTGTTAGCTCTCTGCTACTTTATTTGTTCAGCACTGTCATTTAGAAGTAGAAGTAATGCTCCAAGAGATGTTAGCTGTAGTAGTTTAGGTCATTTCCATATTAAATTCCAACACAAGTTTCTGATTTACCCATCTGTATCAGGTTGTAGCATGAATCCCAATTGTAGTTGAGTTTGCAAAATGTCACTTGTAAATTTTTTTAATTTCTGGTCAGTCATTAATACCTGAAATAAGAGTTTTATTGTTCTTTTGTTCAAAAAATGCATACTCATACAAATATTGATATGCTATTAATTTTAAGTGAAATAGACTAATATTAAAAAATATCCCTGTTTCTGAGACGTTGACCCCCACTAAAAAATAATTATGAAGGTACTGCTTTGTATGCTGTACTATAACCAAAGTCTTCTTAATACACAAAGTCTTGTTGGCTGCTTACTGATGAAATCAATATCTGGTTATAACAAAGGGTTGTGCATAGCTGCATTTGCAGTCTGTGTAAGACACAGAGGGTTGCAGCTGCACTCTAATGAGAAAATATACTTTGCTGCACAGTGCTATATCTATATATTTCTATAATAGATGGCACCTACTACACCGGTACAGCTATTAGCTTTATTGTACAAGGTGTACTTCACGATCAGCATGGATTATGATTCTCCTACAAGATACCTCGGAACAAGTGTTTTCCTACCACTACCTCTAACACATCTTAGTTTTACAGTCTTTTTATACTGTTCTTCTCATGCATTTTACATCCTGTTTTTCCTCTTGGAATCTCTTTTTAGACTTTGCAAGGAAACATCTGTTAGAAAATACCTCTGTGGTTGCTTATGAGAAAGCATGTAATATTAACTTTTTTAGAGTTGTTTTTCTGCTGATATTTTCTGCTGATATTATAAAAAGCATGTCCATTCATCTGTAAGAAAGCATGTCAAACTTCCCTGCTGATATTGTGTTTTCAGAGTTGTTTTTTAAGGAAATGTCTTGTGAGAAAGCAAACAGAATTGCTTTTTAGGGTTTCTGCTGATTCTGTAAGGAAACATGTCCATTAACAGAAGTTTGTAAGAAGCATCAGTCAAACTGTTTTGCTGACATGAGAAAAGCATGCAATACCTGCTCTCCAGAATTATTTTTTAGGATTTTTGCTGACACTGTGAGGAAGTATGTCTATTAATAGATGTTCTTTCTTCAAAAACACATGCATCGTATGGATGCCCATTTTAAATAGCTAAACCTTATACCTACATTCAAGCAAACTTTTATTTAATGTTTTATTTTTCAGTGTATTTACAGCAGATTTGATTTAAATCTTTTATTCATTATTCAGCACACTCTAACAGTTCCCTTTTATTATTTTAAACCAGGGAGACAAATTCATCATTGTTTGGTAATATATTTTCATTGTGACAGTTGACAACAGTAGCTGTACTGGAACCAATGTCTTCTTAATACACAAAGTCTTTGCTGCTTACTGTTGAAATCAAAGTCTGGTTATAACACAGGGTTTTGCTTAGCTGCATTTGCAATCTGTTTAAGACACAGAGCCTTGCAGCTGAAATTGGATGAGAAAATATACTTTGCAGCACAGTGATATATCAATTTTAGCACAGTTACTTAATAAATAACTTATTTCTGTAACATATGAGACATACTGTACTGTTACAGCTTTTAGCTTTATTGTACAAGTTTACTTCACGATCAGCATGGATTATGATTCTCCTACAAGATACCTCGGAACAAGTGTGTTCCTACCAATACCTCTAACACATCTTAGTTTTATAGCCTTTTATGCTGTTCTTCTTATAAATTTTCCATCCTGTCTGTCCTCTTGGTATCTCCTTTTCAACTTAGCAAGGGAACATCTGTTAGGAAACACCTCTGCTGATGCTTGTAAGAAAGCATGTAATATTTACTTTTTAGAGTTGTTTTTCTGCTGATAAGGTTTTCTGCTGATATTATAAAAAGACTGTTCATTCATCTGTAAGAAAGCATGTCAAACTTCCTTGCTGATATTGTGTTTTCAGAGTTGTTTTTAAGGAAACATCTTGTGAGAAAGCATATACATTTTTTTAGGGTTTCTGCTGATTTGGTAAGGAAACATGTCCATTAACAGAAGTCTGTAAGGAAGCATCTGTCAAACTGTCATGCTGATGTGAGAAAAGCATGTAATACTTGCTTTCCAGAATTATGTTTTAGGCTTTTTGCTGACACTGTGAGAAAGCTTGTCTATTAATAGATGTTCTTGCTTCAAAAACACACACATACTATGGATGCCCATTTTACATTGCTAAACTCTATACCTACATTCAAGCAAACATTTTTATTTAATGCTTTATTTTTCAGTGTATTTATAGCAGATTTGATTTTAATCTTTGATTCATTGATCGGCACACTCTAACAATTCCCCTTTTAATTTTAAACCAGGGAGGCAAATCCTTTATTGTTTGGTAATATATTTTCATTGTGACAATTGATAACATTAACTTGTTGGCTAACTTTTGTTAAGCAAACTTTAATACATATGAGTAATGTGCAACCAAGCACTATAATAATAATAATGATAGCAATTAAAAATGCAATGATTTTTCCTGTCCAGCCCATGAACAATTTACTAAACCACTAACTCCAATTGTCATTCCAGTTTTTCTTAGTATGTTGTGACACTTGCACAATGACTTCTAAATGTGTTTTTAGATTCTATTTTTTTATCTGGAATAAATGTAGAACATTATTCCCCTATCAGGGCACATGTACCCCCTTATGATGCTAGTATGTAATCTAATGCCATTCCACTAAAAAACATAGTTTGTATGGGTGTCATTTCGATAGCAATGTCTGAGATTGCATTGAAAGTGGCATTTGCCAGTACTTCAACTAATGTAGATTGTTTCTTAACTCCCAAATGGCTTTTGCTACTCCATACCATGGGAATATATCTGCTCCCAAAATTGCATCATTTCCTAGATGCATATCTTTTAATTTTAAATAATCAAGCTTTTTGGTGTTTACTGGATTTTCTGGACTTTCAGTTACAGGTAATATGTCTCTTTTTCTTCTTGCATTTCTAATGCCTCCCTTTAGCAATTATTTTATGTGATGCATTGCTGGTATTACTAATCCAATATAACAGGTACCATACCATCCCTTTAGTAACCATTTATAAGCATATTTATCACAATGTAATATAACCTGTCTGACAGAGCAACACTGCTATTTACTACACTGCCATTTACCTACCACATAGTAAGAGTTTTATCTTGTACAATCGTAAATTTTTTATTTGTTTTACTTCACCAACCTGTAACACTGGTTCCACACTCATTTTTATAGTTTTGTGAAAAATGATATACTTCTGTGTCACTTAATGTCAACTGAACCTTAGCTGGTATTAAAATAGGAAAACCATAAAAAAATACTCCACATACTGGTATGTGTTTATGAAAGTTTATAATTTCAATTGGTTCAACACAATTATTATTATTACTATTACCCACTGGGATGGTTCTATTTTATTGAAAACATGTGATTCCCTGACTATAGCGGATAACTGTACTCTTGCTATGTGTAATTGTACATTTATAACTTGATCTCCTGTTTCATTTATTAATACTCTCCAACTACTAACATCATCTAATGGAATTGGCACCAGGGACGTGACCACTGTTATTTTAGGTATTAAACTACATACTCAGCAATTAGAAATATTCATGCTTTGCATACCAACACTGTCTTGCCAAAAATGTATTAAAAGATGGTGACCAATCGTGCTCATTTTTCCATATGTCTCTATTTTCTTTTTTGTATAACTTTATAGTTTGGTTAACAGGCTGTAAGTACAATCTAATGCTAAGCAATACAATAATAACTAGCATGATAGGTATAAGTGCTTTAAAAAATCCTTTAAACAGAAATTCCATTGCAGAATCATTTTGCCTTTGGTCACCCGAAACTGGATTTCCAAAATGATGCACTTTCACACCATGTCCATTTCATTATGTTTTCCCTGTGGAAAACCTACAAGAAAATCCACTTAGATTTACATTGCTCACTAGTTTTAATAACTCTTAACTGATCTTTATGTACCAACATTGTTTTGATTTTCTTTTTTTCCTTTAATTTCATACACTAATGGTCCAATTTGTTCTTCTACTTCAAAAGAGCTTTGCCAGTTGCTATCCCATGGACCTTCCATTCAGAATGTTTTACCAATACTTTTGTTCCACAGGGAAATTTTTCTTCAGGTGGGAAAATTGGCTCTTTTTTTCCATAGGTGGAAGGCTTGCTCTCTTGGATAAAAGTCACATATTTCTGTAAGCTATTTTAACAATTGCTGATGCTTACTGATTACTAACATATGTCTACCATAAGGTATATCTGGATCAACTGGCAGCTGTATGGGCATTTTATGACCTGTCATTATTTTGTATGGTGAAATACCTGTTTTGCTATTTGGTGTTGCCTGAATGCCCATCAAAATGCCAGGCAAATGCTTTACCCAAGTACTGCCTTTTTCCAGGCATGCCTTTTTTAGATGTTCTTTTAACGTCCGATTCATACATTCTACTATGCCACTGGATTGTGGATGGTATGGTACATGAAATCTTTGCTGTATGCCCAACAAATTACACATTTGCTTAATGAGATTACTAACATACTGTTGACCATTATCTGATTTTAGGACATGTGGCCACCCCTAATGACAGAAAATATTTTTCCATAAGGCTTCTGCTGTTGCCTTTGCTGTGATGGTTGTGGTGGGAATTGCTTCCACCCATTTTGAAAGAACATCACTACTGCTAGTTGGTATCTGTACCCTCCTGTTGTTGGCAATGACTGGCATAGTCTATTTGAACTGCATACCATGGCTCATCTGCTGGCTGTACCCAATGTAACTGAAGTTTTTTGCTTTTAACATTTACCCGTAAACAGATTAGATATTTTTATACAATTAGCCAACCAACCTTTTTTAAATTTGGGTTCCAATATTGTTCTTTTACAATCACCCATAGCTTATCAGCTCCTACATGTCTCAGTATTTGGTGATTTAACTTGACCAACTGACATGCTAATTGATATGGCACATAAGGCAACCATAATCATTTTGTGCTGGTATATACACAGTATCCCTTTGGCAGCACCCCTGCAGTCATGCACTGGTCTGTTTCTTTTTTCAAACCCTGTTTTTTTTAATGTTTATGAGATCTTCCTTGATTGATTGCTGGTCTATCACTTTTAGGGTACTAACTTCTTCTAACTTCTGTTTTTAAGGCACTAACTTCTGTATCAGTGTCATAGCCAGCCTTAGGCATAGGCCAACTAGGCGGCCACCTAGGGCGGCTGTAGCAGGGGTGCTTTTTCAGTGTTTATTTGATGTAAGTAGACCATGATGGGGGCACCAGGTGGTGTGGTGGGGGGTGCCGTGGAGCCCTTTTGCCTAGGGCACCAGTCGACCTAAGGCCGCTACTGATCAGTGTATGCATACCCTGGAAGTTTTTTTTCTAACCTTGTGCTGCTTGTTTTGCTAATGAGTCAGCTAATGTATTTAGCCTGAAAGTTTCACTTGTTGGTTTTTTGGTGTGCTTTTACCTTTAAAATGCTGTATTGTCCCTGTTAATTTGACAGTGTTATTACTTTATGTATGTCTTTTAATACTTCAGCATGCTGTAATGGTTTTCCTTCACTGTCTACAAATCCCCGCCTTACCCAAGTGTCCATATTCAGAATTCACTACTTAAGAACTGTCCGAAAGGATGTTAACAGGATTGTAGTATTTTAGCACATACAGTACTACCCATTTTACATAGCTAAACCCTATACCTACATTCAAGCAAACTTTTTTTTTTATTTAATGCTTTATTTTTCAGCATATTTACAGCAGATTTGATTTTAATCTTTTTATTCATTGTTCAGCACACTCTAACACCCACTATTTTTAGCATTATCAGAATTTTTGAGTGAATAAGTTGAATGGTATGGGTTGATGCATTTAGTTTGGGGTAGGTATAATGGTTAATGTGTTTACCTCACAGTCACATGACACAGGGTTTCTCACCTTTGGAAGGGAAATATCTTAGGCTTAAAATGGCCCACAACATCAACTAGTCTAGTATTTAGCTATCGATATCACTTAGCTGTCTGAGTAGCTTGTGCATTCTTAATGATCTACAGTAATTCAAATAATGGGATTGTCTTTTCTTCTACTATTGACATAACTAAGAATGATATCATGAATGTCTCCTTCAGACATGGCTTGGATTCAGATGGACATTTCTTGGATAATCTGATGTTTATGGAAATGCATCTGTATATACTTTAATGGATATCTCTCCGGACACTTCCTGATATACCTGTTGGCTGGTGTTTTCTCAAATACTATTCCCTTAGTTGTCAATGTTTCTTTAGGACCTGTACATTTTGAGTAAATATCTCTGATTTTTTTTTCTCAGCAGTTGTCCATGTTTAGTATGGGCATTAAAAGAACTGTTAACTGTATAAATCATTCTTTAGAGCCTCCTGACTGATTTTCTGCTGTTTTAAACATATTTTTCAGTGTCTCACTGCTATTTTCTGTTGTGGTAAATATTCTCCAGTGTTTCCCATTGAAACTAGGATAGTTCGTTGCTGTAGCATAGTCTTGATCCAGGTCTGCTGCTTCTGGATCTGTTTCTAGTGGTTTGCTTATTCTGAGCACATTTCCCTGGCCATCTTAGATTGAAAAGGGCCTATTTGCACTTTTGTGAGAGAATTGTGTTTGATTGGCACCTGACTGTTAAAAGGAGGCTAGTCTAGGGCTTGGAATAAAAGCATCCTCATTGGTCCTTTTGAATTTTGTTAGAGTTTTTTTTTTTTTCAAGTTTTGGTTTCTGGTATTTAGGCCCTGCATCTGAGCAGGTTCTCTGCTTGTTCATACCACGCTGAGCTGACATGGGCTACCAGCCACAACTCTGAGCTGATATACCAGATGACTAGAGACTTTTGAGCTTCCAAAACAACAGAGGTTGCCAGATTTTTGCTTATTTATGCTACTTACTGCACTTTTTTATTGCCTGCTGCCTACTTTTATACTGTATTTATTTACTGTGTACTAAACTACACGGTTATACTGCAATTGCCTGCTACACTGCTCCTGTAAAATTAAATGTTATTGCTGTGTTCACTGTTTAGCAAGATTTCCACTGTTAATTATTAACTGTTATTCGCTCAATTTTTTAAAGCTATCTATTCTGCCTGCTCAAGTTTTTCCACCAAGCAATAATTAATTAACTGATCTGCTAACTGTTTAAATCTTTAGCCTCATGGCTGATTTTCTGCTGTTTTAAACATTTTTTTTAGTGGAACACTGCTATTTTTCTGCTGTGTTAAATATTTGCTAGTGTTCCCCACTGAAACTAGGGTAGCTAGTAGCTGAAGCATAGTCCAGATCCAGGCCTCCTGCTTCTGGAACTGTTTGTAGTGGTTTGTTTTTTCTGACCACATTTTCCAGGCCATCTTGGATTGGAAGGGGTCTATCTGCACTTTTGTGAGAGAACTCTGTTTGATTGGCACCTGACTGTTAAGGGGGCTGGTCTAAGGCTTGGAATAAGTACACTCATCGGTTCTTTTGAATTTTGTTAGAGTTTTTTTTTTCAAGTTTTAGCTTCTGGCATTTAGGCCCTGCATCTGAGCAGGTTTCTCCTTGTTTGCACATTGTGCAGCACCTCAGACTGCCACACAATTGTGCACTAAAGCTGGACAGTTAAATTCAACAAATTTTCCCTTAAAACGCAGGCAGAAATATTAATTTGCCTAACTCATCCATGAGTGTTTCTGAAAAGCCACCCCAGTGACAACAGTCATCAACGTAGCATTATGGACAGTTGGACTACCCTTGTTTCTCCTGCCAGCTTTGTTGACTTGGGTCTCTTGAGGCAGTGTAGCAATTACCTCATGTACATAAACAACACTCTTGTAATAAGAGATGTATTTACACCAAGAATCTAGAATCCATGCTCTCTCTCTCTCTCACTCAAAACAGTAACACAGAGAAGGTTGTCAATTCACTCACCACTACATATTCACATAGTACCACTAATCATACACATAGTGTGCATCAAACAAGTAAATCCACGTAAGCGGAGGTTCTCTCAAAAAACTTACTGAAATACCAGAGACCTCCAAAACACAAGTCTGCTACAACTAACACAGTCTCCACAGCACCCATTACACATAACAGCACCAGTGTCTCACCCACCAAGTCCATAATGTGCAACACTCAAAAAACAAGTTTTCTTGTCATTGGATACTCAATAGTGAGACACAAAGATGTCCCACTCACCAGGATGGACAAGAGGAAAGTCTTGGTCAGCTGCCTGTCTGTTACCAGGATTCACCAAATCACGCATGCACTCAGGTCTCTCAGCAAAATGTACCGTTATGACTCTGTCATAGTTTATGTTGGCCTAAATGACCTGAGGCATACCTCACTGGATTATATAAAGAGAGACATGGTCGAGCTCTCTGAGTATGTGTCCCAGGCAGCTATATCCCTAGCCTTCAGAAGCATACTACCCTCGCCTAGAATGATGCCACAGTATAAACAAAAAAAAAATGATGATTTCAATAATTTGCTTAGTTTTTGGTGTTGTTCCAAGGGGATCCAGTTTCTGCCTGCCTGGGAAGCTATGGTTGGCAAACCTTGCTGGTTTGCCAGAGACAGTTTGCATCTGGTACCCCATAGGCTTTCAGCTGCTGGAAAAGGCTCTTGCCTTCCCCATAGTGCCTTTCTTAGGCAAGGTTTTGAAAACAACATTACCAACGTGAAATTAATCAGTCAGAACAAATAAGGGTCATGCTGCTAAATGCTAGGAACTTAAACCAAGAATTGCACTTCTATCAATAGGAGATATAGATTTCTGTGCAGTCACAGAAACCTTGTTTAAGGCCTCAGAGAGTACCCTGGCCCTGCAAGGCAATAATGCCTTCTACACCTTTAGGCCACAAAATGAACATGTGAAAATCAAAGGAGGTGGGGTTTCAATCTATATTAAAGATAAATTCACCTCACATCTAGTTAGACTGGACAACTCCATAGAGTTACTCCAGGTCCAGGTTACAGTGAGTAAGACCCCCATACAAGTCCTAGACAATCATAGATCCCCTCCATGAGTTATGACACCCATGAGGCCTACTTAACCAAACTGAAGACAATTCAAATTTTACCAAACATATTGGTTATGGGGAATTTCAATTATCCCACCATCAACTAGGAAACCTACTTTAACCCAAACTGGCTAGCACGAAAGTTCCTTGACTTTGTGAATTCAAATGCCTGGAGCAAACTGTCCATAACCCAACAAGAGGAACAAACATTCTTAATCTGGTCCTCACCAACATGTCAAACAGGTGCACTGCTGCCACTGATGGACCCTTATTAGTTAAAACTAACCACAAATCAGTCACCTTTGAACTGACACTAACATCAGAACTCACAAACCTGAAATCAGACTAAAAAAACTTCACCAAGGCAAACTATACCCTCTTAGATGAAGGTATAAATGCATTCCAAGCCCCACCCCAAGCTGAAAGTTGTATCTATGCCAAAGCTTACACTAAAACCCTGTACAATCACTTGCATAAGTGTATAAACTAGGCTGTACCAGATAGAATCAAAGTCAGAGCCCCAAGTAAAATCAGGTTGCCATGGTGAACTTTCAGCATCAACAAACTGTACAATAAATGCAAAAAGTTGCTGTTAAAGAAAACAAAGACAATGAACCAACAATGGAAAATTACCCTCCTCCGCCTTAATAGCCCAATATGACAACTTGTCAAATCCTCCAAGAGCTCCATTGAGAGAAACCTAGCATGTGCTGCCAAGGATAACCATAAGGCCTGTTACAGCTATGTACCTAACCTAAAGGGTAGGACACAAACAGAACTGGTGGCCAACTGTATCACACACACTAACTCTGCAGAAATGGTGAACTATGACTGAGGATAGGTTTGGTGAAAACTTTACTCTTTTCTCCCCTCTTAACTTACAACAAACCCTCTGTCAAACTGCCCCCTTACATATCTGAAGGACAGGTCCTCAAATCCCTGTCCAATGTAAAGAACACAGCCTCTCTGTGAGCAGATGACATCCTAGGCTGTCTTCTAAACAGGCTAAAACTTGACCTAGCATCACCACTAAGTAACCTTTTCAATCGTAGCCTAACCTCAGGCTTTGTTCCTGCAGAATGGAAAACAGCTACAGTTATGCCCCACCACAAAGGTGGCCTAGCAATAGACCCAGGGAATTCCAAACCCATAAGCCTGAACAACCTCATCTGTAAGGCCAAGGAATGTATCATTATGGATGTCATAAATAAAGACATAGGTGACCTCCAAGCTGTGGATCCTACCCAATTTGGTTTTGTGAAGGGCAGATCCTGCCTGTTAAATCTAGTGGATTTCTTTGAAAGTGTGACCAAGGCCACTGATCAGGAAAATCTGTGCACACAGCATACCTCAACTTGGCCAAAGCTTTTGATACAATCCCACATTCAGGCATTACTGATAAACTTAGCAAACTGAATGTAAACCCCTCATTTGTAAAATGGGTTGCCAACTGGCTCACAAACCAGACAGACACTATCAAAGTGGGAACTCCACATCAACCAGCAGACCTGTTACCAGTGGGGTATCATAACAGTCAGTGCTGGGCCCTCTACTGTTTGGTATATACTCCTCAGAAGTTCAGGTCAAAACTGTAGGGTTGTGGCTGACCTTGTTTGCAGACGACTTCAAACTAGGTGCAATCATTGAATCCCCAAATGATGTCAGTAAACTCCAGGATAGTCTCACACAGACTAACAACTGGTGTATTAGTCGTGGTCTCAAAATGAAGGCAAAGAAATGCATCCTCATTCCCTTCAGCACAAACAATGTCCCTTCACACTATGAAATCAATAACAATATGCTCCCTAAGTACCCATGAAGTGGTGAGGGACCTGGGATCACAGGTTGACTGTGACCTTAACTTCAACCACCATGTGTCTACCATTGTAAGAAAAGCTTTCCACATAGATCACTTGATTAGTAAAGGCATTGAGTTGAGAGCAAAAGAAGTTATAACCCCCTTATACTTGCCACTTATCAGGCCCACAATTGAGTATAATGCCCCATTTGGTATCTACCGTACTAAGCATCTTCAGCAATTAGAGGTCTCAGAGGTTTCTAACAAAGAAGATCAAGGGCCTCCAGCATGTGCCTTACATGGACCGACTAAATTCCCTGGCACTATACTCCATATCGTATAGACTTCTTAGGGAAGACTTATGCCTGGCCTACAAAGCAACCCAAGAAACAAACCTAATGAACTTACTGCATATTAAATGGGAATATGGCTACCCATTCCACAGACTTAAATATGGTCTGTGACATGCTGGAGGAACAGATTTATCTTCCAGCAATTGCCACGTCTTTCGAACAGGCTACCAATTCATGTGAAACCAAGACCCTCTATGACACTGTTCATGAGGAACTTGGATGACTGGATGGGGCACTGTAAATTCTTACCTGTGACAGTGCCCACACCCCTCCTTGACATTGTCAGTCACCATTAAATGCAATCTTGAGTATTGACTAGTACCTCTGTGGTATTACACTGGGTTGAAACAGCTAGGCTTAAAATGACATCTGGGTCAATAACCTAGTAATCTCCTAAGATCTTAATCTTAACAACCACGCCTTCTGGCAGATCTTGAGTGGAACATTGCTGCATTCTTCTGTGAACTTTCAAAGAATATAGGAATAGGCTAAACAAATATAGTCATCTTTTTTTCCCCTTTAATATGACAACATAACAAAACATTTGTCAAGACTGTCTTGCTTCTGGTCAGTCTTGCACTGAACCCATGATATTTTTTGTCATAACAAAGTCATATCCAATCTTCAGTCTATGACCTGTAAACTGATAACCACACAAAAGATGTGGGATTCAGCAAGCTCTGCATGGAGTGCAGGAATAATGCAAGAGCTGCTGCAGGCAATATGGCCAAGGAGCAATCCAGGAACGAGCTCTCAGGACGTGCACGAGCACTCCTACACTATTCCAGCATGGGCACGACTGCTAAATGCTAATTACCCCATTTGCTGGTGAAAAACATGCAAATGAGGTGAAGTAGTGATCCAGGAAACAGGAAGGCATTTGTGCAGGAATAGTGTAACCTGCAGAAATGTATTCGGTTACTAACCAAATACATTTCTGCAAATTACAAAATGGAGGCATGACAGCTCCAAAGAAAGCATGTATTCAATGTAGCAGGCATGCCAATGGCCAAATATATGGCCATTGGCATGGGAAATAGTTGCAAAACTATAAAAATAACGTTTTTTTTTGGCCAATTTTGGCCATTTAAGTGTAGGGCAGTGGTGTGCAAATGGGATCAGCCTGAAAATATGAAAAAAAAGTTGGAAATAAGCTTTTAAAACCAAATCAGCATTTTGCCATGATAGTCAATGGCATGCATAAGACAACAATACCAGGGAATAGTGGTTGCTAAGGGGGAAGGCTCAGCGTGAGTGTGGTAACTATGAATTAGCATTCTGTTTTATGCAAATGAGGGGAATGATACTGAATCACAGAATTCCTCTCAGTGTTAGCTTGCACCCAACCATGTAGGTGGAGCAACACCATGGTATAAGTATAAGAGGTAAATGACCTTACAAGGGGGAGTGTCATACATGCTGAAAGCTTATTGAAGCTCTGTGGCCAGTGTTTGCCCTTAGCTAAGCACAGCTAAGGAAGGAGGTGTGTCTGAGGCTGCTTAGCAGTGTTTCCATTGCCTAAACGGGTGTGCATGCCACGCACTGGGTTTTAAACAAAAAAAAAAAAAAAAAGAAAGAAAGAAAACACAGGAAATAGCAGCTTTGTTCACATCTGAGCACTGCTTATGCACAGCGCTCATCAGACTTTAAACGGGAAGGCAATGGGAAGGGAAAACAGCAGTAGGAAGGCAATCAAGGAGAACTAGCATAGCTAGCAGATGAAATTTATCAGAATCAGACAATTACACATGGAACAGCCTAGCACACTACTATAAACTATGCAAACACCTTTCACTCTGTTTGTTCCCACAAACTCTACACCACAGGTTTACACAGACTGGGAAATTTTACCTGACAAAACTAACAAAATGTTAGAGGCTGCTGTTGCTCCCATATCAATATGTGGAAGAGACTGAGGGTGGTAAGGATGTGAATGCTGGTGACCAACCCACAGTGAGGAGCAGGAGAAGAGTGTACAGGCCTAGGGTAACCTACCAGGGGCTACATAAGCTGGAGATAGTAGAGAGCTATAGGGTTTTCAAATGAAAAATATACTTTAAAAATGATCAATACACGGTAGGTTCAGGTTAAGGCACTTTAATCTTGCAGCAAGGAGACAAAAATGTGCTAATACAGAGTTTGTCTAACTAGAATCAGGAAATACAGGCATTTGTATACATTTTCTAATAAGACATTGCCTACCAAGCTGACGTAGTAAATCACAAGTTTTAACATCAACATTTTGTAGTTCTTGTTTATATGATTTTCTGCTTATACTATCAATTTTTGTGATAAAACGTCTTAAGAAAAACAACGTGGCCTTGGCTACCACCGGTTAGATATATGCAATGTTACCATTCAAGGTACTATGGCTAATATGAGCACAAAGCAAGTATAGATTGCAGTTCATTTCTCCAACAGTCCTTTGTCTATGTTATCGCTAACTTCTGCAGCTGTGCGTGTTCTCATACTTCGAACAGAGCTGATTGTTCAAAATCATTACATTACAGAATATAGCATTGTTCATTCATTGCTTCCTGACCTAGCAGATAATCACCTGCTTCTCAAGTACATTTCCAAAAAGGTATAAACATGAATATTGCTGTGCTAGCAATTACTAGGTCAGAGGGCATCTTGCAAGTTTCAGAAAGCACATTGCAGTTTCAAAAGCATCTTTTAGTCTCATATGAAATTCAGCTGTATATAATAATAGTGCATATAAAGTAGAATGAAAAACGTGTTAATTCATTTATTTTCTAATTAGCATTAAGCACACACATTAATATATATTTTTCTGACAAGGGTGGACAAGGACATTCTACAGCAAATTGTTGAGCTGTGCTGGTCATGCCTCACACACAGAACCAACAGAGGGGAACCCATCCCAGTTGATACCAAGGTATGTGTACAGTTAAGAATATTAGCCACAGGTACCTTCCAAAAGCCAACTGGGGATGTCATGCAGATCTCACAGGCATCAGCATCCAGGGAACTCCACCAGTTCCTTTTATGCTATGTCAGCACATGCCGGTGAGCACATATATTTCCTCAACACCGGTGAGGCGTTGACTAGCAATATGCATCTCTTCCGCCAAATAGCAGAATACCCTGAGGTAGTGGGTGCTATAGACTGCATGCACATACACATCAAAGCACCACAGGGTGAGTGGTGTAGGGTCTACATAAACCACAAGGGCTTCCCCTCCATCAACTGCCAGGTTGTGTGCGATGCCCAGGACATTATCTTGAATGTGTGTGCTGGCAGCCCTGGAAGCTATCACGACTCCCACATCTGGTATATGATGCAACTGTACCAGAAATTTGCCAGTGGGGACATCCCATATGGCCACCTTATGGGGAATGCTGGTTGTGCAGTGGAATTGTGGCTGATGACACCCATCAAAAATGCACACACACCCGAACAAAAACTTCATAATGAGGCATACGCACAAACCAGAATCATAATAGAGTGCGTGTTTGGGATGCTCAAGTCATGGTTCCAGTGCCTGGACATATCCGGTGGAGCCTTGCAGTACTCTCCAGCTACACGTACACAAATGTTCATTCTATGTGCCATGCTACAAAATATGATCCTGCAGAAACAGCTGCAGCATGAACAGCATGGGGCAAGGACACACAGCCCCCCACCATTGCCAAGGCCATCACAGGCACAGAGGGACTCAGAGGAGGAACAAACTGAGCCTGCCCATGTAGACAGAAGGAGGCATGCCCAGTATGCCCAGGCTTTGGCAAAGAGGCAACGCATAGCACATACACTGACATGGTAGGGACCCAGGGAATGACACCTCTCTCTGACTCGCACATACAGTAAAAGGGATGCTAAACATGACACTACCTGTGGTTTACATGTATAGGGAATGTACTATGTGCATCCAACCTAGTCAGCCCTCCAGCACCATCCTCAGTACTGGCACAGCCACAAGGTAAGTCACTCTTGCTATCAACTGGTGAATGGAGTAGTATGTTCTACTAGTTGTATCTATGGTATGGATGTGAGCATGCAATGGAATCGGCTGGCTGAATGGGATGGCAGTAGATAGTGGACACCTATATGGGCAGCATGAAACGCATAACAAATACTGGTGTTGACAAAGTAGGCAGTACTAGACAAGGTGACAAATCTCATGCAGTAAATGTGGTGGCCCAAATGTGTGTCCATAGGACACACACATGCATGTCAGTTAGGCTCACATACCCAACACCAGGCTCAGCCAGTAGGACAGGTATAAGATGATCATAAAGAAAGGCTGTGCTAAGGCCTCCAATTTATGGCAATGGTGAACAGCCCCCCTCCAGACCTACACAGACAGACTACAACAGGTCTGGCAGTTGTATGCTAGTTCTGAAGGGTAAGAAGTCTGAAACTGAAATGTAGGTCAATAAAACTTAAGATCTGTACTCTACTGATATGCCTCTAGTCTACATGATAAACCAGAATAGAAAACGAAATGGAAGCCAAAAGAGTACCTGAAATACCAGTACAGTCATAGCAAATGTCTACAGTTTTAAGGTGTGCCCCTCCCCCACAATCATATGTAGAAATGCAGTAACATGTAAGTGAGTTTAATAACAGTGGAGCACAGATTACCTGAGCTGACCCAATTTACAGGATAAGTTGTTGCATGTGTACAATATGCAGGGATCTGTGTTAGGTTGCTGTGTGTTCAATATTGTCTGGAAGTGGTCAGCGTGTAGCCATGGAGGGTTGTGTCTCGGTGGCCTATGGGCAGTATTGTGGATGACAGGGCCATGTTCTGACAATTGCAGTGACAACCACAATGCTTCTTAGCAAAACCCATGTCAGCAGTTGTCCATACTCACTGTCCAGATATCAATATCTGTCACCATCTGAAAGATGGATATGCCATGAATGGGGGCCCAGACATACACACAGTACACAGGTGAAAGTACCCTAGACAGAGTACATAAAATGTAACTGTCAAATGCACACACCTTTGGAATTGTACATACAGGTTAGCAGCAGATTAGTTGTCTGTGTTGTATGTAATACTGATGTAGTCTGGCCAATCACTGGCAGATCACAAAAGGCACAGTTATGAAGTAATAAGAGACTGCCTATGTCCCCACACAAGGCAGCATAAGGGGAATGTCCCAGGTATATCTGTGAGTCAGCTGCAAGAAGCTACCATATCACACATGCACTCCACTCACCCCACCATCAGCCACAGGTTTACCACAGGTCATATCCCTGCTGTTGAAAATGAGTACAGTATGACCCCCACTTCTCTATGGGAATACCCACAGAATGCAGCATGCTGAAGAGGTGTCCCATGCAGGTGTGTCACTAGCTGTAAGCAGCACCCTGTCAGCATCCAAACCAATGGATTAATATGAACAGGAACTATTGCCATTAACACCTCGGACACTTACCCTGTCAACCCAGGGGAATCCAGTGGCTTGCAGTCTGGGAATGTAGGAGTGACAAAATGCACAGGCCTGCTACAGATGGCCTGCATCACTACCAAATTCCCTACAGTCCTCTGTCAAAGGTCTGTGCCTCACCCGAACTGCCAATGTATGTTATCTCATGGGATCCCAACTAAAAATATAACACAGTCAACAGAACACAAATGTAAGGCCATGTTGACAAATCCCAGTAGCATACCCACCGTGTCTTACTGCATGAACTATGGACCAACCCCTAAATACCACTGGGATGAAGGGACAACTATAGGGATACTTATCAGATATTGCTTGCATAATGTTAGGAAAACAGTGGGGGTGTAGAAGCATGAACGTCATGGAGTGTGTGAAGTTTGAAACTCTGATGTTTGCCCATACTACCCCTGCCTACAAACCCAGTAATGGGTGGCTACAAACCTGCTTGTAAATCACAATGTGAAGGGGAACTGACCAGATATATGAGCCCTGCCTCTGGGTAACCTGGGTGAATCTGTACAGCTGAGAGGTATGGCCACATCAGGATATAGCTATTCTGTTACATCGATATATGTACAAGCAGGGAATCATCAGCCACCGCAGTACCAAGGTGCTGGGCCATTTTCTCAGCCCCATCAGCAAGTGTCTACAGCTACCCCTCCAGAATGGCATGAGTATGCAAGAATATGTAGGCTGCAGACCACAATACTGGACACAGCTTCATTCATCTTGTATTTCCCAGGAAACAACTGTGACCAAATAAGTATATCTGTCAGTAGTTGGTGACATAATACATCACAGTGTAAAACAGTACATATGTCTGAATATCTCTGCTAACGCCAACCATGGAACACAAGCAGCACAGACACAATAGTTACAGTATTCCACTATCTGTCATCCATTGTGACTCCATATTGTCAACCTATCTACAGATATCCTGCAGAATCAGGTTGCTAACTGTAGGGGTAGAACACCAAATCTTGGACTGGAGTACAACCTACCTGGAATGGATTAACACACTCAATACAAAAGGCCATACTGGGCATGCTCCTACACTTAAATGAAGCCCATGTCTGACAACACAGTAGACCATACATATCTGTCTGTCACAGATGTCTGTGCACACACACCACGTTGTACACCATTCATGCTTTGCACACACATTGGATAGGAATACTCACACATATCCAAGGCCAACACACTATAATATGTCAAACACACACACAAGAGAGAGACAGACAGTGACAGAGAGTTTTCAGTCATGAGGCCTGTTCCACCCACCATGCATCCAATTGGCCAATATCACATGATGTGTTGATGCCAATGACTATAGACATTGCTTTTGGTAGCCCTCAGTCCTATACTGTCTGTAGTGCTTGTGATAACTGTGTAACACAATAATACAAATCAGTATTCATCTAACATTTGTATACCCAATCCTGTCAAATATAAAGTTGTGTGTGACTGAGTGTGTGTGTGTGTGTGTGTGTGTGTGTGTGTGTGTGTGTGTGTGTGTTTCCAGAGGAATGGTTTATGGCCCATTCACAAACACACTGCACTTCCCACTGCCCGTGTCAGCACACCTGCTGATGTCAGTCATCTTGAAATAACCCTCTGGCCAAATCTCAACCCTATAAGCTGCATGGCACTTGTGATATGTGTGTAACACTGTAATGTAGAAAACTAGTTAGGTAGGAGTTCTAATCCCAGACATGGCAACTGTGTGTGTGTGTGTGTGTGTGTGTGTGTGTGTGTGTGTGTGTGTGTGTGTGTGTGTGTGTGTATGTGTGTGTGTGTGTGTGTCAGCCCCATATGCTCCGTGGTACTTGTGATAACTGCGTAATACTATGGTGCATCATGTTAGTTAGGCAGGAGTCCTAATCCCTGAGATGACATCTATGAAACTGTGTTTGTGTGAGAAAGTGTGTGTGTCTTTGATGATACCTAATTTTATGGAAATTAACACTTACTACTCTCCTTTTGCCCCTTCTTTAGCAGTGCTGATGATGGTAGTCAAAGATACCTGTGCAGAGCTCTCCAAAATATAAGCTCCGTGGCACTTGCAATAACTGCGTAATGCTATAGTGTAGCATACTAAATAGGAGTTCTAATCCCAGACATAGCAATTGTGAAACTCTGTGCGTTTGTGTAAGAGAGTATGTGTGTCTTTCATGATACCTGATTTTATCGACATTCACACTTACTACTCTCCCCTTTCTCCTCTTTTAGCACTGCTGCTGATGTTAGTCACCTTCAAAGATACCTGTGGAGAGCTCTTCAACATATAAGCTCTGTGTCACTTGTGATAACTGCATAATACTATAGTATAGCATACTAGTTAGGTAGGAGTTCTAATCTCAGACATGGCAACTGTGTGTTTGTGTGAGAGAGTGAGTGTGTCTTTGAGAATACTTGATTTTATGGACATTCACACTTACTATTCTCCCCTTACCCTCGATGTTAGTCACCTTCAAAGATAACTGTGGAGAGCTCTTCAACATGTAAGCTCCATGGTGCATGCCATAAATGCGGAACAATGTAGTAGTAGTAACTACATACGTATGGGTTTAAATCTCATCTGTGGTAAGTGTTTGTGTGTGTACATATGTATGTCTCTACCACAAAGATTTTTACCCCATTTACACCCAGTGCACATCTCAGAGCTTGACTTTAGCAGTCCTGCAGATATCATCCACCTTAGAAGTACCTGTTGCCAACCTAAAACCATATCAGGTCAGTTGTGCATGTGGTAAATACATAACATAATGGTTCATAAAGATTGTTAGATAGAGGTTTGAACCTGCGTGTGTGTCTGTGTGTGTGTGTGTGTGTGTGTGTGTGTGTGTGTGTGTGTGTGTGTGTGTGTGTGTGTGTGTGTCTGTCATCAGTATCCTGTGTGGAGGTTGTTGTGGTTGTGTAATAACAAGATCCATTGTGGGGAGGGTTTTGCTAAATTTTTATATTGAGGACCTAGTATATGTCACACTGTACACCTTACAAGGACAACAGCTGTCAAACACCAGACAGTTTGGTGTCGATAATCCATAGCACTACATATGACATTGTGGATTGGTGAACAATATAGGCAACCCTTCTATTACTCAGACAACACTATCCACCCATGTCTCATACACAAACACACTTGGCTAGGCAACAACCACTATATTGGTAGTTCTCTGCATATTGCCTCACAGATAGTAACCATGGTGTGATTGTAGTGCACTACATGCTTGTTGACCAAAACAGTGCCACTGACATCAGAAAGTACTTTGAAAGTACTTTATTCTTGGAGGGATGGGTAGTGGTTGTGGTAGCTGGGCATCTTTAATGGCCATGTTGAGGTTGGAACATTGTCTTGCCCTGAGATTTTGACCTCAAAGTTTTTATATACAAGTCCAAGGGGAGAGGGGACATGCACCCCCAAATTCTGTGTTTACATTTGTAAAACATGTTGTGTTCTACAATATTTTTGATTAAATGGCTTTTGAGGATTTAGAGCAAAATAAAAAATCAAATATTTTTATATTTTTTTGCTTATATATTATAATATATGATATGTGTTGTTTTTATTTCTGTTTTTTTCTCCCCTGCCTCTACTGAAAATGGACATATATCCAGTTGAAAGAACAACAAAAAAATAAAATAAAATAAATAAAATAAATGTGCTACATCTCCTGACAGTGTGTTATCCAGCAAGTAAAATTACATGGCACCATGTTCCATCCCTGCAGTAGGCAAATAAATGCTTGCAGTGGCCCTTTTGCTATATTCCCCACTGGATGCTTGCAACAACTGTAGAGTCTGCAAATTTAACCCACAAAAGGAATGGCATGCCTTATACACATGCTCTGTATGGACTGATGACACTAACTCCACTTAATACCTGTATCATGCTGTCAATGTAGATGCAAGCACAACCTCAGTTACATATCCAGGTCTCACCAAATGAGGTCAGGAATGCTTCATCAGAAGATAACAATCTGTCCACAGAATGCCCCAGAGACCTCAAGTGCACTTCCATACATCAAAGAACATGCGTGTGAGACATGTACACAACCCAGACACTGTCCATGTTACTGAATGTAGATCACATACATGGGAAGCAGTGCACATCACTGGCCACCCACAGTAGTAACCCAGATGAGTGGATGGGGAAGACAATACCCACCCCTGGGTATTCCCTTTGCCTAGCCTTGTACAGCCATCAGGCCCATTCACCTACTACACACCTGTGAAGCAATGAACCTATGCATCTCAGTACTGGCAAGTGTGTGTGTGTGTGTGTGTGTGTGTGTGTGTGTGTGTGTGTGTGTGTGTGTGTGTGTGTGTGTGTGTGTGTGTGTGTGTGTGTGCATGTGTGGGTGTGTTTGTGTGTGTGGAGAGATGAATGATTTTGAAGCCATTCACACTCTATATACCTCCCATTGCCCTACTTTAGCACACCTGCTGATGTCATTCACATTGAAATAACCCTTTGGACATGTTTCAGCCCTGTAAGCTCTCTGGCACTTGCAATAACAGTATAATACTGTAGTGCAGCAAACTAGTTATGTAGGAGTTCTAATCCTGATCCTGCCACCTGTGATAATGTGTGTGTTTCTCTGAGAGTGTGTGTGTGTGTGTCTTCATTAATACCTGATTTTGTGGACATTCATACTTACTACACTTCCCTTACCCCTCCTTTAGCACTGTTGCTGATGTCACTCACTTTCAAAGATACCTTTGAACAGCTCTCCTACATGTAAGCTCCGTGGCACATGAAATAACTGTGTAACACTATAATAGCAATACATAGTCAGGTAGGAGTTTGAAACTCATTACTGGTAAGTGTGGGTTTGTGTGTGTGTCATCAGTATCCTGTTAGAGTGATTGTGTAATGACAGGATCCATTGCAGTGTGGGTTTTGCTACATTATTATATTGAGGACCTATATGTACCAATGTCTACATTACAAGGCCAACACTTTTCAAACACTGTAGAGGTTGTTGTAGACAATCCTTAGCCATAAATGTGTACAGCTATGTGCATTTACTGTGTGACAGTATGGATTAGTAACCAATATAAGCAACAGTTATAATACCCAGATACCACTCTCCACCCACAGATCATACACAAGCACGCTTGGCTCTTACTCTATTACTACCTTCCTTTCTTACTTTGTCTTTGACTCTGTCTCTGTCTCTCTCTCTCTCTCTCTCCCCCTCTCCAGTGGATGTGGAAAATGTACATCTGTTTTGCATAGGCAGCAGCCTGAGTCTTGTAAGTAATGCTCATGATCAGCTAATGGCCTGTGCACAAACTGCAGTCTTCCACTTGCAAATTGCATGTGAAACAGCTGTGGTATCATTCCTATAGCCTATTGCATGGAAACACACTCCTATAACTAAGCACTTCATGTGGGTGTTGCCCTTTTCCTTCACTGTGAGCAGGACTTTATGTGGGTGTCTGACAAACAGCATCACAGAGGGTAGATGGAAATACCTCTTACAACATACACTGTAGAGACAGGCCAACAAACAGGAGGGGGATGTTCCAGACATGGGGGTCAGAATGTAAGTATTGCTGTTCTACATTTGAAGTAATGTTGGTTTAACAGGGTTTGTGTGTATATAGCTGTTCTACATCATTTAAAGTCTGGCATGACAGTCTTACGTGGTTGAGGAAACTCTAACCTGTAGGTCTATATGCAGACTGTCCAAAGTTTGGAGTCTTAGATATGGTGTCTTACTCACACATTTCCTATTTCTAGAAATGCAGTAGTATACTCTGATGATTGCTGTCAGTACATGGTGACATCCATATGAGTTACTGACTTCATATCCCTCAGAAGAGATATATCACTATAAACCATGTTACACCAGGCATTTTCTCAGTTTATCACAGCAATATGACAATATTGGCCCTGTGTTTGTGCCTCTGTCCCAGAAGTCTGTCACCCTTTGTGCATATGTCATGCAGTAAGAGGTGCATATGTACAGTATATCATTATTTACTGACGTCATACCTGATAAGCCAGTGAGATATCAGACTGCTAGACATGTTATGTATTGTAAGACTTATATTTGCGGACAAAACCTGGACATTCTGTTGTTGTTTGTACAATAGTTAGATCTGTGTACTTATGGTGATTGTTGACAGAGTGTCAGTATTGTATAGCAGTGTATTGTAAATATGTTACTTGGCCTGTGTACAGACTGTGGTAGATGTCAGTGTTCTTGGTCCTATTCTAATTGATGTTGCATGCTGCTCCAGTTTCTGATACCCTATCAGTGTATATGTTTGTTGGCCCAGACTGAAACATGTTCCATACCACAGTCAGGCATCAGACTACACTATGTATTGGGCCAGTATATGTAGGGTTAGTGTATGAGTTTCAAATATGATGATGGTTTTGTTCACACAGTCCATATACTGTACTATTAATTAGGCTTACCATAATGAGACTGTCACTGTGTTGAGATTGGTTGATTGGTTGTGGGTATGCACTTTCTCACTGGTGTCTGTTACTACATAATGTTACATGCCTGCAGTGCATGCTATATTTGCAAGTACATCTATATTTCCCCATAGGAAACTTGGGTCAGTGTTGTGGCAGTCTGCCTGTAGTTTACACAGAGCTTTGTGACATGCCTAGCAGCTCAGTGTATTTACCTAGTGTGATGTTATGTCCAGATATTTGTCAGATGTAATGTTGCCTGGCCACCATATGTCTTGTGTATTTCTGCAAAAGCAGTGGGATGCTGTGAAGGTGTATGTCACTAAGAAGTGGGAAGTATGTGGGCTTTGGACCGCTGCTCCTCCAGTTAATATGTGTTAGGACAGACAGAAAGGCATGAATGCATCAACTGTGTGAGCTTATCTTTACCAATATTTGTGTGATATCCCCATTTTCATGGCTGTGAACATCCCCTTTGTCATGCTTGGTCCACACTTCTTGCACTAAGGAGTTCTGTGTATACCTCTGGACTGACCAGATTATGTCAGACTGTCCACATTTATTGGTCATATCTCTGCTGTATTCCACAGGATCATTACTGTGATTTGTGTGGTACTACACACTGAAGATCTTATGATATCTGTCAGTAACTGATGGCGTATATGTCAGTATCAGAAGTGACTTCCTACACAACATGTCTGTTGACACAACCCCTGTTACTGTAGCAACATTCTACATTTATACACGCAATACTTACATTACATTCCCTTGCACTAAGAGGTTGTGACTAATGGTGCTGAGGTATGACTCCACGACATGTTATGGGCATATGTTTTACATACATATATATATATATATATATATATATATATATATATATACATATATATATATATATACACATATATATATATATATATATATATATATATATATATATATATATATATAAATATATATATATATATATATATGTGTGTGTGTGTGTGTGTGTGTGTGTGTGTGTGTGTATGTACATGTATACATATATCTACATATGTATGTATATATATATATATATATATATATATATATATATATATATATATATATATACACACATAGCCTTGTTATGTGTAAACACTAGTGTTGTATATACCTTTCCAAATGTATTCCACCATATTTATCTAATATGTGTATATTTAGATATAAAAGCATGAGTGATTCAACACTATTTTCACTTATAAAGCATCCACATGCAGGTAAAGACGACAGCCTAGAGAATCCACACAGTTACGAAGCCCAGCTCATGTAGGTTATAAAAATCATTTATTCAGCTAGCAAAAAGTTAGCGCTTTCACCAAAAAGGCTTTATCAAACTACAAAGCTGCCATTAAAAAACAACATTTAAATACACATAGAATAAGACTGATAGGTTCAAAGTTAATTAATTAGATGTAATGAACACTACATCGTTGAATCATTTAAAATGATATA
Source organism: Protopterus annectens (assembly GCF_019279795.1). Classification (NCBI taxonomy): domain Eukaryota; kingdom Metazoa; phylum Chordata; order Ceratodontiformes; family Protopteridae; genus Protopterus; species Protopterus annectens. The sequence goes on along the minus strand of NC_056734.1, from coordinate 650,056,525 downwards.
CATCCATTACAACTTGCACATCCATAAAACACTATAAGTTTTAAAACATACATTGGCATAAGTATATAAAACCATATAATAAACAAAGAGCATTCAATGTCTAAAAAGTCTTCTCTTTTTCAGAAGTGGCTTCACTTGTATTCTATCATTTAGTCCAGGCTTCTTATCTGCCCTCAGCCTGACTATCCATCTAAGCTCAATCTCTTGTAAGTGAGCATCTACATCCCCACCTCTAATACCTGTTTGAATATGTTGTATGACACTAAAAACAAAATAATGCTCAGCTCCCATACTTTTAACATGTTTTGCAAGTGCATTCTGTTCAGACCCAATTCTTATACTATAAACATGTTCCCTGATGCGCTCCCTAAGCTGCCTGCACATCTTACCCACATAGAAGGACGTGCAAGAAGCGCACCGGGCTAAATACACCACATTAGTGGTTCTACAAGTTGTGCCAGTCCTAAACTCATAGGCTATCCCAGTAACTGGATGCGTAAAGGTCAAACCTAAGTACACATGCTTGCATTGATTGCAATTACCACAGGGCTGAGTATTAAAACTATCATTTCTTATAGACAACATCCTATGGACTGATCTGTCACAAAGTTTATTTTTAATATTTTGTTTATTCTTATATGTAAAACTGGGATCTTGTCCCACTACACCGGATAAATCTTCATCCAACAATAAGACATCCCAGTGCTTCCTCACTACCCCTCTAATGATGTTAACATCCCTTGTAAAATACATAGGGATCCTGAGGGGTTCTACTTTATCAGTAGGGTTAACAGGGTCAACACCCTTCCAATCTGAAAAATATGGTCTGGCCGAACCTTCCCTTAATGAGTTAACTAGTTCTATATTCCTCTCCACATCCCCAAGGGCATACTGTGTTTCCAATAACCTATTCTTAAGGGCAGTCATTTCCAAAGAATAATCAGTTGTACTGGGGTTTAAACGTGAAGCCCTCATAGACTGCCCTTTCATTATATTCTCAAACACATATCTTGGGTGCATGCTCCGTCGATGCAAAAGTGTATTCCTAAAACATGGCTTTCTGTGTATGGAAGTATTCAATAGGCCATTGGCAAGTCTATTAATACTCACATCTAGGAAGGAAATACTTGACCTAGAATAATTCACTGTAAACTTAAGAAAATCTGTAATACCATTAAGCTCTTCTACAAACTGGATCAAAGATTTTATTTATTTATTTTACATTTGTTAACCGGGCTAGTCTAGCTGGATACATATCCATTTTCAGTAGAGGCCCGAGGAGAAAAGCTCCAATCAAACAAACAAACAAACAAAAATTTATACATGTTATAGAATAGACAACAAATAGTGATACAAATATTGATTCAAGTGCATGCTGTGATTTGAGCATGGTATTAGTTTTACTTGGGGTGTAAATAGACAAGATCAAGGTAATAAACCTCAATTGTGATTTGAGGTGAGAGATTATAGCGTTCTAAATAGGAGAACATGCTAGGAGGAAGTGAGGCTAGTAGGGTATGAGCTATGATGTTAGTCAGGTGGGCGACAAGGACATATCCATTGGGATATGAGATATTCTTTTAGGTTGTTTTTGAATTGGGTGCGTGAAGTTGAGAGTCTTAGGTAGTTTGGCAATGAGTTCCACGGTTTCCCAATGGAGTTAGCGTAGAGGGCATCCCCACCTGAGTTCTTAGCTTTAGTGGTAAGGATAAGAGAACTGTTGGATGATCTAAGACTATTTAGATTAGAGTAAGGGGCCAGAATGCTGGATAGTGATGGAGTTTTATCAGGGTGGTTGACTATTTTGTAGGCCTCGGTGAGTTGGTTAAGTTTGAGGAGATTAGGTAGTTCAAGCCAGCCAAGGGTCCTCAAGTTAAGACAATGGTGGGTTCGATAAGGGGAACCTGTTATAAATCTAGCAATATGGTTGTAAGCACGAGAGAGCATGTTAAGTTCACGTTTATTGAGGAAAGAGAGGACTGGGGATGCGTAGAGGAGGGGAGAGAGAAGATGGGTGCGGGCAATGGTTAGTTTGGTAGAAGGAGTTAAGAAGTTTTTAATTCTGTACATAGAACCTAATTTTTTGTTAACGGCCTTTATAGTTTGAGTAATGTGCAGGTCAAATTTGAGCTTGTGATCAATGGTTACTCCAAGTAGTTTGGTATTGGTGACAGGGGTTATATAAGTCCCATTGTTAGATTTAACATGGAAGGTTATTTTGTTAGCATTTGGAGATTCTTTTTCCTGGGAAGAGGAAGCATTGGGAAAGAATAGTAGTAGTTTCGTTTTAGTTGGATTAAGTAGGAGTTTCAAGTCGTTGAACCATTTTTCAATTTGAGAAAAACAATGTTGAGTAATAGTTTGGAGATTCAAGATGGAGATGTCAGAGCAGATTAGGGTGGAGTCGTCGGCATATTGTATGCAGGTGGATTTAGGGATGACTGATTTAAGGTTGTTTATGTAGATAGAAAACAGAAGTGGACCGAGTATGGAGCCCTGAGGTACACCTATGGAAATTGGGAGTAGTCTTGATTTACAGTTTTGCCACAGGACGGCTTGTTGCCTACCCGAGAGATAGGTCTTAAACCAGCTTAGTGCTGGTGTGTCCAGATGCAAGGCTTCAAGGGTGTTAAGGAGGAGCTGATGATTGACCATATCAAAAGCTTTTGATAGGTCCAAAAAGAGGGCAGAAGATATAAGTTTGTTGTTGCGGTTGTTATTGATGGAGTCAACAAAGGAAAGGAGGGCGGTAGTTGTACTATGGTGGGGACGAAAGCCATGTTGGGAGTTGGACAGGAGATGATTAACAGTTAGGTAGTGAAGAAGTTGCTTGTGGATGCATCTCTCCATGATTTTCGCTATTGGGGATAAGATAGCTATCGGTCTATAATTTGAGATTTCCATGGAGGAACCTCCTTTGTGAAGTGGAATGATGTAAGAGATCTTCCAGATAGTAGGGATATACGCCTCAGCTATTGTTCTATTGATAAGGATGGATATTGGGTAGTCTATTACATCAGATGCAATTTGTAAGAATTCTGCAGGGAGGTGGTCAGCCGCTAGGGTGGTTGGCCTAAGTTTTTAGTAGGGCATATAAAGAAGATACTGGCTTTAACTTGAACGGGGTTGGGGTGAGAGCGTGCTGTTGAACAACAGATTGTGAAGTGGAAGTTAGTTGACTGGCTAGATTTAGGACAGTCTCAGTGAAGAAGGAGTTGAAGGTATTGGCTACTTCTTCCTGTCCTTTCTCTACAAGATTCTCGGGGGTTGGGGTGGAGGTTTTCCTGGGTGCAGAAGGTTGTTAAAGCCTGCCCAGAATTTCTTTGGGTTGTTCTGGTGTTTGTGCTGGAGGTGATAGAAGTATTGTTTTTTGTCCTGGGTAACAGCTGCTTTGGTGGTGTTTCTTAGTTGTTGAAATTTAGTACGATCTTGGGAGGATTTTGTGACCCTCCACTTATCCCAGGCTTGGTTACGTAGTTTAATTTTGTTTTTGGTTTCCTTTGTTAGCCAAGGTGCTATACGAGGTTTGGATCTAATTTGTCTCTGTGGGGCATGTGCATCAAGTATCTTGAGAAATGTGTCATTGAAGTGTGAGACACTTTCATTAATTGGAAGGGTTTTTAGTAAGGACCAGTTGCAAGATTTCAGGTCTGCAAGAAATAGTTGTGGGACAAATTTCTTTTTGTTTCTGATTAGTCTATAAAGGGGGGGGTTGGAAGTTGGGCATTTATGTTTATTGATATAAGTAATTAGGTGGTCACTGAGGTCACTGGGAAGGGTACCTGTGGTATAGTTATTTGAGTCCTTATTAGTAAGGATCCAGTCAATGATGCTTTCTTTTTGAAGAGAGTTGCCTAATCTAGTTGGGGATAGGACGTTTTGGGAAAAACCATGTAGATTGATAGGTTTTGGATTTGAGTGGGTGGAACAGAGAGACCAATCTATATTGACGTCTCCAAGTACCATGGTTTCTTGTGGGTAGCTGGTGGATAGCCAGCTCAAGGTTTGCTCCAGGTTTTCTATGTTGTTTCCTGGTGGGATATAAGTTACGACAAGGTTGATGCGTTTTTGGCTTAAGCAGATCTGTAGGGCTATAATTTCTAGGTTAGAGATTGTAGGAGGTTGAATTGGGTTCTTAAGGATATTCAGGGTGTTTTTATACATAACAGCTATACCTCCTCCTTTTTTTTTTGTACGATCAGCCCTAAAAATATTATACCCAGGTGGAAGGATCTCTTCATTCTTAGTAGATGGCTTTAGCCATGTTTGTTAGACACATAATTTCAGGGGAATGAGTTGCTATAATGGCGTGTAGGTGATGAACTTTGTTATTAATGCTTCTTAGGTTCAGATGTAATATAAGTAGAGAGTCAGAAGAATTTCGGGTAAAATTATTAGAGTGAGAGTCAGGCGTGGTGGTGGGACCAGGGTTAGGATGAATATCGCCGCCAATGTTCATACGATTTTTTAGGTAGACTAGTAATCTCTGTAGTTTAAATAGAATTTTGAGGTTAGCTTTGTTATGTGGAGATTTGGGGTAATGGAGTGTAGTGTTGACTAATTTGGGGGATTCAAATGTGTCCTGGTGTAGTGAAGGTAGTATAGAGAAGGCTTGGTCATTACATTGGGAGTTAGTGTAACGCTTAGGGAAAGGGATACCTAAGAGAGTTTGGTTTTCAAATGCTGATAGGAAATAAGTAGTGGTGAGAAGTAAGGTTATTAGGGGAGTTGTATTGAGAGCATATTTGGCCATGTTGTGGATTGAGAAAGGGTAGTGGGAGAGGGATAGGACTTAGATTAGATTGTATTAATGGGTATGGGCGGAGAGGTGGGAGGAGTCGTGAGGAGTGACAGGGGAGCTTTGTATTTGCTAAGAGGGAGAGTGGGAGGGACTTTTTGTTCCTATAAGAGTAGGGTACTGGGGCGGTGGGATAAGGGGCAGGAGGAGCGGGGCATACACCACTAGGAGAATCCCAGGGTCATAGAGGACACAGCAAAAGCTGAGTGAAACTCCGTGCAATGGAGTTCAAATACTGCCCTTTTTATGTTAAGGTAGGATCCAGATAAGTAGGCACCTTTAGATTAGTGCACTTGGATTTTATACACTTTTGCGTCTAGTACGCTTGAATTTTAGGCACTTTTGCAGCTAGTACGCTTGTACTTTTTAACTTTAACAGGTAGAAAAAATTTGCGTTTACCCTGTTGATTTAACTTTAATAGAGTTTGCTTTCTTTAATAGAGGGTTCTGCTTGTGGAGTACGTTGCAGTTGTTTGTTGCCGTAGAGCGGGTTTATGGGTCTTGCGGGAGGGGGGTTACCTGCAACACAAGGGAGAGAGACAGGAGGAGTAAACCAATTTTGCTCTGATTACAAATGCACAGCAAGTATTCATGAAACATACATTCAGGGTAATCAATAGTTTCATACAACTTCAGGCCTAGTCGCTAAATGATATAGTTCTAAAGGACGCCAGATGTGCGTCAGCAACACATGTAACTGCTAGGTCAGTACATTTACAGTTCACGATGGCAAGCAACACACTACAGAGCAGTTCTTTTCACTACAAATGCAGAGTAATCTACTATAAATCAATTTACAGTTCGCGATGGCAAGCAACACACTACAGAGCAGGTCTTTTCACTACAAATGCAGAGTAATCCACTATAAATCAATTTACAGTTCGCGATGGCAAGCAACACACTACAGAGCAGTTCTTTTCACTACAAATGCAAAGTAATCCACTATAAATCAAGACAGAATGTTTTCTGTTGAAAACGGATGCCAGATACAGTTCAGTAACACGTGCAAACTTCCCCGTAATATAGTACACAGTTTACGTTAACGAGCAGACCCGCCACAGAGTAGAGAAAAATATTACAACAGAGCAGGAATCGCACCATAATCTTGTTCACGAGCCCTCTAGAAACACTCTCTTATAGCACAGTTAAAGGTTGAATTAGAGTCAGAATGAGTGTTACCTGTATGCCGCTGGATGCGACTGGGTGGGTGAGCCGTCAGGACTTAATACAGGTTCGTTTAAGGATAGCGTGGAGCCAGCAGTATTATTTATTAACTTTCTGACGTCAACATACACCACCACACCACTAGGTAAGATGCCTCACTACCTTTCCAAATTAGGAAGAGGTCATCTACAAACCTTCTATAATAGCCTACGTTCTCACTAAATCCAGGTATCAAAAACAGTGTTTCCACTTCCCAATCTGCCATAACTGGGTTGGCGTAGCTATTGGCACAAGATGTGCCCATAGCTACGCCATCCTTCTGTACATATATCTTGTCGTCAAAAACAAAAACATTGTTTTCCAAGACAATCTCCATAAACAAAGAAATAATGTCTATGAACTCTTCGTCAAAATTAGAACTCCTCTTTATATAACGTTGTAACCTCAATACACCTTCAGTATTGGGAATCACTGTAAACAGACTTACCACATCTAATGTTACAAGTATATAAGATTCCTGGTCATCCAAAGTAGCCATATATTCATATAGATCAACTAAAAACTGTTTGCTGTCCCTTAATGTATAAATACTGGAATCAACCATAGGTCTAAGATAAAATTCTAGTAAGATAGAAAAGGGTTCAGTCAACCATCCCTGTCCTGCGACAATGGGTCACAGCGGTGGATCTTGCAAAGACTTATGGACCTTGGGTAGTCCTTTTATTTCCGGTAGTCGTGGATTGTTAACTTTCAAATACCTTAACAATGTATCAGGTAAAAGCTGATTCTGGTACAAATCCTCAAGTGTGTCATAAACTTTAAAAACTTTGACTCCTACTTCATTAAGACTAATAGCATTGTAGAACTCAGTATTACTAAGCATTAAATTCATACTACATACATATTTATCCGTATCCATGACCACTATTGGTCCCCCCTTATCTGCCGGTCTCACAACTATGGACTCCTCATTCCTAAGATCATTCAAAGCCCTCCTTTGTAGGTATGTTAAATTATATCTTTTGGCCCTAATTCCATACTTCTTCTTCTCACTATAATACTTGTATAAATCATCTTCAACCAATTTAGAAAAAGTCTCTAGTAAGGGGTGCAGTAGAGGCATGTATAAGCTGTTAGGGCGAAACTTCCCTAAATCATTGCTAACTGTCGCTTCATCATTAACTCCAAAATCCAATTTTAACTGTGCTTTCCTGACAAACATTTTAATGTCTAATATAGAATCTGTGACATCGCTATCACAGGTAGGTATATAACTCAGGCCCTTATTCAGGACGTCTTCTTCATATGTGCTCAGCAATCTATCAGACAAATTAATTACTAGCGATCCCCCACTTTTTCCCACATCTTCTTCAAAGTTGGCCCCGTGTGCTCCCCTTTCGACCCCTTCCGTTTGTTCCTCCCTCTGCTCTGAGACCTCCGTCTCCCTAGGTAGGTGTTGTCGGCTATGGGGAAAGGGGTGGGAAAGGGCATCCCAGCTTGTATAGCAGGGGTAGTAGTCCTTGTTATAGGGATTTTCTTCCTTACCACAGGTTTTACTTGCACTTTATTCAAATTTAAAACAACATTTTCTACTTCTGTATTAGTAGTTGTAGCACACAAATCACTAGTAACTTTCACATTTCCATGTCTATTAATAGCATTAGTAACATCTATATTGACATTAGAATTATTAATATCATTGCCCAAATGAGAATTACTAACGTCCATTACATCATTCACATTTACAGGTGCTTCAGTGGTTAGTGCAGATTCAGAGACATGCACTTCAACAGTGTTCACATTAGAATTCACATTTACACCCCTGTTAAAAGCACTGCTACTGTACTGTCCATTGTTATGTCCTTCATTCGTTCGCGGCCAAGTAAAGACATGGCCTGAACAAAAATCTTGTAAATCCCTCATTAACTTATTCTTTTTCTGTTCGAGAAGTCATTTCTTGAACAGTTGTACATTGTCCAGCAAACGCTCCATGCCAGAGTGCGCTCTGGTGCTACTATATTTATCGAAAAACTTATTATACTGTTCGTTGACACTACTACGTAGTGTCGCTTCCTCTGCAGCATGAAACTCGTTTAAGAGTTTCATATAATCGAAACTCAAAGTCAAATTTAACTGCTGCCATTTGTGTAATAAAACAGGGAAGGCATTACCTGACGTAGGCATCTTTAAAACGCGCAAACCTCGAGGTATAACGTGTTTTGCTATACAGGCTTCGAAGTGTTGCCTTTGTAGCTGTAATTTCTTTAATTTTATAAAATCCAGTTCCAGTCTGTTCAGGTCTGCCCCTAACTCAGCCGCAACATCAGTTTCAACAGCTCCTAGGTCCGGTACATAGCTCATCAATAAGTTCTCAGTCACTTTCAGGCATTCGTTAAAACGGTTGGACTTCCGGGTCATCAGTTCAGTTTCTTCAAGCCTGTAAGGTAGTTCCACATCAACAGCAGTCTCTATCTCGGCCATCTCCCTCGGTTGGTAAGAAAATAAAGTAAAACAAATCAGGATACAACAAACCAATAAAGGGATTAACTCTCCTGCATCCAAATATATAAACTCCAATAAATTATAAAGCATCCACATGCAGGTAGAGACGACAGCCTAGAGAATCCACACAGTTACAAAGCCCAGCTCATGTAGGTTATAAAAATCGTTTATTCAGCTAGCAAAAAGTTAGCGCTTTCACCAAAAAGGCTTTATCAAACTACAAAGCTGCCATTAAAAAACAACATTTAAATACACATAGAATAAGACTGATAGGTTCAAAGTTAATTAATTAGATGTAATGAACACTACATCGTTGAATCATGTTATCATCATTACAGATTTTCTTAAGTTTACAGTGAATTATTCTAGGTCAAGTATTTCCTTCCTAGATGTGAGTATTAATAGACTTGCCAATGGCCTATTGAATACTTCCATACACAGAAAGCCATGTTTTAGGAATACACTTTTGCATCAACGGAGCATGCACCCAAGATATGTGTTTGAGAATATAATGAAAGGGCAGTCTATGAGGGCTTCACGTTTAAACCCCAGTACATCTGATTATTCTTTGGAAATGACTGCCCTTAAGAATAGATTATTGGAAAGACAGTATGCCCTTGGGGATGTGGAGAGGAATATAGAACTAGTTAACTCATTAAGGGAAGGTTCGGCCAGACCATATTTTTCAGATTGGAAGGGTGTTGACCCTGTTAACCCTACTGATAAATTAGAACCCCTCAGGATTCCTATGCATTTTGCAAGGGATGTTAACATCATTAGAGGGGTAGTGAGGAAGCACTGGGATGTCTTATTGTTGGATGAAGATTTATCCGGTGTAGTGGGACAAGATCCCAGTTTTACATATAAGAATAAACAAAATATTAAAAATAAACTTTGTGACAGATCAGTCCATAGGATGTTGTCTATAAGAAATGATAGTTTTAATACTCAACCCTGTGGTAATTGCAATCAATGCAAGCATGTGTACTTAGGTTTGACCTTTACGCATCCAGTTACTGGGATAGCCTATGAGTTTAGGACCAGCACAACTTGTAGAACCACTAATGTGGTGTATTTAGCCCGGTGCGCTTCTTGCACGTCCTTCTATGTGGGTAAGACATGCAGGCAGCTTAGGGAGCGCATCAGGGAACATGTTTATAGTATAAGAATTGGGTCCGAACAGAATGCACTTGCAAAACATGTTAAAAGTATGGGAGCTGAGCATTATTTTGTTTTTAGTATCATACAACATATTCAAACAGGTATTAGAGGTGGGGATGTAGATGCTCACTTACAAGAGATTGAGCTTAGATGGATAGTCAGGCTGAGGGCAGATAAGAAGCCTGGACTAAATGATAGAATACAAGTGAAGCCACTTCTGAAAAAGAGAAGACTTTTTAGACATTGAATGCTCTTTGTTTATTATATGGTTTTATATACTTATGCCAATGTATGTTTTAAAACTTATAGTGTTTTATGGATGTGCAAGTTGTAATGGATGTATATCTTTTTAAATGATTCAACGATGTAGTGTTCATTACATCTAATTAATTAACTTTGAACCTATCAGTCTTATTCTATGTGTATTTAAATGTTGTTTTTTTAATGGCAGCTTTGTAGTTTGATAAAGCCTTTTTGGTGAAAGCACTAACTTTTTGCTAGCTGAATAAACGATTTTTATAACCTACATGAGCTGGGCTTCGTAACTGTGTGGATTCTCTAGGCTGTCGTCTCTACCTGCATGTGGATGCTTTATAATTTATTGGAGTTTATATATTTGGATGCAGGAGAGTTAATCCCTTTATTGGTTTGTTGTATCCTGATTTGTTTTACTATTTTCACTTACAAGTACTAAACAATTGTCTTAGTCAAAGCAGTTGTTCACTACTATTCAGTATGTGTACTAAATGATATATTTGAAAAAACAACAGACATTTTCTCAGCACCGCTGGCTTAGTGGTTAACTGCTGTGACTATAATGTACAGGGTCCTAGGTTCAAGACCTGCAAGGGCTGTTTATTTTGTTGCTAGGCAGGGCAAGGACTGTTGGATACAGAGTGGTTAAAGCATTTTTGCGCAGCTTTAAGTGGGTTTGCCAATGGTAAGCGCTGCTAACATACGGTTAAACGAATAAGCCCTTACACCATGTAGGCTTCGCTTACCAGTTGCCAAATGTGCTTAGAATTTACATTTAAGCAATGCTTACACCTGCTAAGCATAGTTCAGCCCTGGTAACCAGTGATCACATTCCAGTCTGATAAATATAGCAGGGTAATGACATCTTTAATAAGTGTATTTAATTCCATGTACATAACATGCTTCTATGTGCTGTCATTACAGTAGCAAGGGGTGTGAGTATACTGTATGGGACACCTGAGTAGACATGGCTAGTACAACAATCTTTTCTCTTTGTATGTGTTTCATACATGGGTAGTATCCCAGGTTATATGCAGTCACACTTGCATGTATTGTATCATTACGTTACTACTTTTAACAGTGCTTTTCCAAGTAAGAGTAGATTGCAGATTGTAATACTGCAACCATACACCCCGGCATGTAAAGCTGGACTGTGAGTACTGACTATCATGTTTTTGGTGTGTGAGCTGTATGCTATGAAGTATCTGCTATTTGATATTGATCTGATATGTAGATATTAACTGTAGACTACTATGTGTATATGACATGTCATTGAGGGCTGCTGTCATGCAGTAATGGCATACCTATCGGTGTCAGAAATCTATCTGTCAAAACATTCACCCTAATGCATAACCTGTTGGCTAGCTGATTTCTGTCTGTCCTCTGTACAGATGTGCAGATGTCAGGTATCCATCTTGGCTGCTTACAGGCAATCTATGATTGACTGACACTGACATGTCTGCCCAGCTGTGTTATGAATGCTACAGCTAGGAATTCCCACCCTGTATGCACCACATGCCAATGATACCTCAACCAGACTACCACAGTCAACAGAACATGCTTGGGTACAGGTCTCTAACCCAGACACTGGCCATGTTATGTAATATATGTTGCATACATGTCAATTGTAGTACCTCACTGGCCCTCTGCAAGAGAAAACCAGATGATTATATGTTGAATTTAAATGTCAACCTGAGGATCACTCATGTGACATCAGTTGATAGATGGCCTGCTGACAAATGTCAGGTGATATGATACCAGTGTATCCACATGCCCTGCACTTCTCATCTCTCCATGGACATTAGCCTGGTACAAACCTAGGAACACCTGCACCTATGGATCCCAGTACTGACAAATGTGTTGGTGTGCATTACTGAGAATAACAGTGTCTGTGTGTTTGTAAACTTATAGTTGACAATACCATGAGGGCCTTCTCACCCACTACACCCCCCACTGCCATACTTAGAAATGGCTGCTGCTGTAATTGATGTTAAATGTACCTTGTTACACTCTTCACCCTATGGGCTACCTGGAGCTTGCAGTACCAGCATAACACTGTTCTACAAATGGGTAGATAGGCATGGGTTACCGTCTGAGTCCTGGCAAGTGTATGTATGTGCATGAGTATGTATATTTGTAGGAGACAGCATTCTGAGGCCACATTCTCCAAATACAATAAACCTTGCCATACATTATAAGGGATAGTGATGTTGCTGACATTAGGAGAGCCCATGGCAAACCCTCACCCTACTATCCCTGTGGCATGTGCAAAAAAATGCATATACCTGTAGTAGTACTGATTAGATAGACATTGTATTGCAGTTCTGGTCAATGTGTGATTGTGGGTATATAAGAGCAATATCATGGGTTTCAGTGAGCACAATATCCAATGTGGGGTGTGGGTGCTGGGTATACTGTCTTCACACCATGGTACCCCCAGTACATGTCCCAAGGTCCACTGTATGAAGACAGCTGTCACCATCAACCATACAGGTAACTGATCACACTATCCAGCCCAATGATGCATGTGCTGTGTTCAAATTCTTTGTAACAGAATGGACTCACTGACAATGTAGTTAGCACTGCTAAACCCAGGTCTGTCAGATGTGTCTATGACTGTTATGTGTTTGTCAATGTGTATATGCCAGTATGTCATACAATGTATTGTTCATTAACACCCAGTACATCCCCCATTAACATACTGTACAAGGCCTGGTGATGTTCTTCACTTAACAGGAAACGCTTGACACACCTCACCCTAAAAGCTCTGTGGTGTCTGCAATTAAAGCCAAACACATTAGTAGCAAAAAGTGCCTAGGTAGGGGTTCTACTCTCAATGTTGCCAAGTAAGTGTGTGTGTATGTGAAGGGATCTACTTCAGTCTGTAGAAAATATATGTCCCAGGAGATAATTTGTCTGAGAACTAACTGGCTAAAAGTAACATTTCAAAGCAATCAACTTGTGGAAATACATTCAAGCAAAACTAGTAATGGATGTGTACACGCCCTCTTCACCATTGTACAGTGGTACAGCAATACAGGAGTTGGTGTATATACATGGGTGTGGTTGTTGTGGCCATAGCCACCCACACTGTGGTTACTGTTGTGGGTATCCCCCCGCTTAGTGTGCTGTTATATTGCACAGTTTATGTTAACAGATTAAGTAGCTGTTAATCACACTATGTGTGGTTCTCTGCCACCCCACACCTTCCAAAGTGGGAGGCTGTGCCACCCACACCAGCACACTTATGTTTACCAACTCCAGGATTGCACTACATTGGGGAAGAGAACATATACCCTGTCAGTACCATTGTCAATGACATTAAACTGGCAAACTGATTATTTCCTGATGTGATGTTTTGGCAATTTGGTCTGGGTGGAATTACATAGGCCAAAATGAGTGTGAACAGTATTCTCTGTGCATTGCATCAACACCAAAGCATCTGTGTGTGTGTGTGTGTGTGTGTGTGTGTGTGTGTGTGTGTGTGTGTGTGTGTGTGTGTGTGTGTGTGTGTGTGTGTGTGTGTGTGTGTGTTATTCACAGACATTTGGTGTGTGCCACACAGTACACTTACAATTGTCCACTGTAGAAGAGCTGCTGATATCAGCCACCATGCATTCACCTGTATACACCCCCCAGACCTATCAGCCGTGTGGCACATGCAGTAACTGTTATACAGACCTGTTACCTGTGTTCAGCTGTATCCAGGATATGACACAGTCAATGTGTCACCACAGTGCTACACCTCTTGTAGGACAGGACAGCAGACCAACATCCTGCTGACACATAAACACCTAGAACAAAAACAGAATACATTATGGAGACCACAATCAGTCAGTGTTAATAACAGCTTTAATGCATCATGGCTGGACATCTACACACCCTGACATGTAAGTATTAATCATTCCAGCTGAAAATATGTTCAACAGCATTACATTGCTAAACCTTAGGACATTCACCCTGTGCATCAGAACCATATACGCATGTCCCTGCATCGATGGTATGGATGACAGAGATGTGGCACAGGTATCGTCATATGCACAGGGTGTTTTGCAGGTTTGTCAGAGGCCAAGGATGAGCTGTTTGGTTGACATCATTTGTGTGGGTTGGGTGTTCTTTATTAAATGGGCTGTGCAGATGTGGTGGGTGTAGGTATGGAGGTGCCCTAGCTGTGTTGGTGAAGTGTGTGTGTGTATTTATGCATTCGTCTTCCATGGCTCCCCCTATACAGGGGTTTGTTGGACAGCTGCAGACTGTACATGGCTGGGTGTACAGTTCACTCTCTCTGTCCACAGACATGGGAACTGTGCCTGCCAGGGGTTTCATGGGCACTACCAGGCAGAAAGCCAGATATGCTACTCTCCCCCGATGATCACAGTTGTCCACTGGATCTGCATCCCTGTTGGGACTGGCCAGGACCACATGCATGTGGCCTGCTGCATTGTGGTGTGGACAGCACCCCCACCTGCAGTGCTGTTGCTGGAACTTCCACTACGGGAGTGGCCATTAGTTGTTGCACATCCACGTAGACCTCCACCTGTTGGTGTTGCTGACCTACGTCCACGTGGCCGCCACCCTACTTCCACCACATGATCTACCACAGATACCACACGGTCAAGGATTCCCTCCATCTCACCCAACCGTCTATCGAGGACCTATGCAAAATAATGGTGAGCACCTGCAAGATCACAGATGTCAAGTACAGCAGAATGACTAGCCCTCTGGAGCCTGAGATTTTGTCTGGTGTAATGTTCCATATGTGCTTGTGCCTCCATGATGGCCCAAAACATGTGTCTGGTGACACCTGCTGTGGCACTACTGCCAGGGGCATGATGACCAGCAGCTCTCCTACGAGCACCCCTGTACATCTGCCTCTGTGGTACCTCACTGGTCATCCGGCTATGACTGCTGTGTACAGACACACTTGCCATAGTCCTCACACTGTCCTGTCTTGTGCCACCAGCCACCAACTGTCCCTCATCTATGGCCACTGGTGATGTGGTATGTATGGGCATTGAGACTCTATGCGAGGGTGGGTTGGAAAAAAGTGGGATGTCAACCGATTGCACAGCTTCAGCCCCTGACAACACTGCCTGTGCCTCACCATGTCTATCATCATTGTCAGAGTCTGTATGGACACTAACATCAGTTTGCCTGCAGGAGGGACCCTGACCCATCTCGGCACCATTGAGGGCCAAACAAAAAATGTAATTTAAGACCTGTACATTATGGTTTACCTCTACACGCACTCACATGCGTGCATGCACGCACACACACACACACACACACACACACACACACACACACACACACACACACACACACACACACACATGCACACTTACAGGTGAGGTGGCACAAAGATATTACACAGACCTCTTATTACCCAACAGTCAACATGCATGACATATGGCACTCAACAGCATGGACTGCAGCCATACTCAATCCTTGTTACCAACATTATACATCTCTGTGATGCATGAGTTGTGTTAGTAGGTGATGCCCCTTCCCCTGGAACACACTGCACCCATGTACACAGTATCGCTGTGCACTTGTACAGCACACCGGCATGTACTGTGCACTATACCTCATGAGTGCACTCAGCATTGCTGAATGTGTATATGTGTGGCAGTTATATTTGCTCTGTTGCTCACAGCCCCTATGAGTTTGTCTGACTCATACCTGGAATGATATGAGGACTGATGTCAATAGTTAATGCCTGACCTCTGATTTGCAGATCTCATCATCAGCAGTGCATGTATGACCAATAAAATCCAATTATACTGACAACCTTCAAAGTTTAATGTGGATATGAGAAGTGTACACACCCTTATTGACATGCCAGCCTCTTCCATGGTATGCAATGGGGCCACAGTACTGCATATGTTAACATTGCACACACCTGATATGTGACATATGACCTGTGCAATCCATGTGTTAGTCGTGTAGATGCTGAATGAGATGCATACAATATGTGGGTTGCATAAGTGTGCACACCCTTAACACAATGGTTTGTTGCAGCACCTGTTAAGTGAACTATAGCAGTCACTATTCCTGGAAGGGGTATACTAGCATGGCCCATCTTCACTTGCCATTATTTAGTCACTCCACCCTACAAATGTCCCCATCTCTGCCGGATTGCAAGGTCAGCTCATGTACACAGCCTTTTGAGGTCACACAGTGGCTTCACTATTGCTGTGGAGTCAGGGTTACGTCTGACACAATTCATGACATTTACTGTCTTCAGATACAGCCATTCTTAGCGAGCTTTGGATGTATGCTTCAGTTCATTGTTGTGTTTCAGGTTGACACCCCTCCCTATCCTCGGCCTTATTGCAGATGCTTGACAACTATGGGCCACACATGAATGTTATTTTGCAGTGTTCCAAATTCCAAATGCCATGTCTACTGGCTTAGTTCCTGCTAATGAACAGCAAACCTAAAGGGGTACACTGGCATTAGCAAGGTAAAAATGGGGATGGTGGCCCTGAGGTGGAGTGAGGTGTTAATTGTGCACCACATGTATCTTTATTACAATCACCACCCCCACCAGAACCCATAAACCCAATAATAAAGAAAACACCTTAGACTGGATCTTAGTAAATAGCCATCTGCTCTCATATAAAGTAGTTACCCTCCCAGATGATATTAGTGACCACTCACTTATTTATATAATTAGACAAAAGACCTTTATTCCCAACTTAACCATCTTACGAACTACCTGGAGCAAAAGAAGTTTTGTTCCAGTAAGCTTCCAAGCAGAGCTTAAGGATTGTGACTAGTCACCCCTAAAACACCTCCCTCTTGAGGAAGCAGCATCATATTTTAAGTCTAAATTCCTACAAATCCTGGATTACCATGCCCCCACTTGCTCCATTAGAACTAGAAGTAAACCTGTCCCATGGCTCTCAAAAGACACTAGGCATAAAATCTTATTGAGAAATAAAATCTGGTCCAAATGGAGAGCTACCAAAAACCCTACTGATCATCAAAACGTCAAACAGCTGAGAAACACCACTAAAAAATCAATACTTCTTGACAAAAAAAAAACTTTTACTTTAAACTCCAGCAAAATCATCAACAAAAACCACAACGTTTCTGGTCAGGTATTAATAAACTTCTACACCCAGGCCATTCCAAGACACCAACCCCATCCGGCTTCTCCCTTAACACTCCTAACCAGATTGGTGATGCTTTCAATACCTTTTTTACTGAAATCGTCCAATCTCTAGCTAACGCCTTACCACCTATTAGCTCAAGTCTGCCTTCCTCCTTACCTAGCTCACCTCCTACCTTTCACTTACAACCAGTTACAACATCCCTCAATAACACCCTGCTTCAGAAACTTAAACCATGCACACCCTCAGCTAATCTGCTACCAGCTGAATACCTGCAAATTGCAGCAAAAGTATTAGCCTATCCCATTTCCACCCTAATTAATAGAACCATTACTGAAGGTACCATCCCATCTCTCTGGAAAATCTCCCACATAATCCCACTGCACAAAAGTGGCAACTCAACCGAAATCTCAAACTTTTTCCTACTCTCTTTTTAGCCAAAATCATGGAAAAATGCATCAACCAGCAACTACTTGATCACCTTCTCCAAAATAACTTACTAGTTGACAGTCGGCATGTCTTTAGGCCTTTTCATAGTACTACCACTGCCTTCCTATCCTTTTCTGACTGTATTGACAAAAATCGTAATAACAGCATGCTTTCATCTGCACTTTTTATTGCCATCTCTAAAGCCTGCAATATGGTTATCCATCAGTTACTTATAAACATACTCAAATCACCCTCACTAGACACACAGGCATTACAATGGTTCAAGTCCTACTTAGAAAATAGACAACAAGCTGTACTCTGGGACAATAACCTATCCACGCACCTCCTTATTACCCATGGAGTCCCTCAATGCTCTATCTTGGGACCTCTCCTGTTTTCTATATTCATTAATAATCTAAATGTAAATCTACCTCAAGCTACTTGCATACAATATGCAGATGACTCCACATTAATTTGTGCCGCATCTTCTTCAGCTGAACTCCAATCAATCACCCAAAATGTATTTAACTTAGTAGAAAACTGGTTCCTTCAACACTGACTCCTCGTAAACCCCCCCAAAAAAACAAACTATTGATCTTCAATCTAACACTAAAGTCCTCCCCAATAGATCTAACAGTTGTATCCAATAATGGCACTGTCATATTACCTGACCTAACCACCAAACTCTTAGGCATAATAATTGACCACAGCCTTAACTTTGACTCACACATAAACTCAACCATTAAATCAGTGAATAGAAAACTAGGTTCCCTTTACCAGATAAAACCTTTCCTTACCCCTGAAGCCAGAACAACCATTGCCCAAACCCACCTGATCTCCACCCTCCTCTATGTCTCCCCTATTTATACTAATCTATCCAAAAGCAACATTAACAAACTGGTAACCTCCTATAACAACATCATTGCCAGATTTGCCACTGGCTCCTCATTTAGAACCCATCATTGTCATAATCTCAAACAGCTAGGATGGCTGGAACTGCAAACCCAACTTAAATTTCAGCAACTTACTATCACCCACAAGATTCTGTATCATCCCAGCAATACTCCAATACTCGATAGCCTTATCACCCCCTACAAAAATCTTAAAACCCTTTGTTCAGCAGATAAACTGCTAGTAACCATCCACAAGTCCCACAACAAAGCAGGTGATTCTCTTTTCTCTAACACTGTGGGTAAAACCTGGGACAGCCTTCCCAGCAAACTATCATCACTTGCCTCACTACCCCTTTTCAAAAAACAACTAAAAATACTCCTTATAACTCAATGGCTATGCCCATGTACTAATCCAGACTAAGACTTTCCTTTTACTCTACATCCTCTCCTCTCACTATTGCTGTTCCTTGTGTATACCTCCCTCCCAAATTTCATATAGTAGGATTAGCAAACTTCCTTACTTTCTGACTTTAGCCTAGTCTTACCAAAATCTACCTCTTTGTACTAACTGTATAACAAGGATTTTTACTGTGTGCATATGTTTCCTCTATGTATATATTAACAACTTCTTTTTCACTTTGAGTGCAGAATGTTGTATTCTTTTTTTAGTCTTCAGCACAATAATTGTCAAAACCTCTACTCTGTAATTATGTATCTAGTAGTAGTGTATTGCTTTTTACATTTCAACACTGATGATTGTTCAAACCCTCTTCTCTGTAAATATGTATCTAGTATTAATGTATTGTTTTCTAAACTTAGTAGTCAAGTTATTAATGCTAATATCTATCACCCATGTACTTCTTATTACCTTAATGGAGTTTATCTCCTTGGGCCTCTACTGAAAATGAACATGTATCCAGTTGGACTAGCCCAGTCAACAGATGTAAAATAAAATAAAATAAAATAAATAATAAAATAAATACATTTATTAATACTGTCTGTAGGTTTCAGCCTTGATCTCATGACATCATTACACATTGCAACACATGCCTTTGGGAGACTTGATGTTATGCATATGCCATCTGTAGAGAGCCCTGGATGATGTTGCCTGTGGAACAACTCTTCCATTTGATTACCCTAACCCATAGGCCACACTTATGCAGATTCCAGGTGATTGTTGACATAGGTACTGTGCAGACAGTACTTACTAGACATTCCTACAAGTTTCTCAGTGTTGCTGCATGTTCCTGGGCAGCCTCCATGACCAGTTTGCAATATGATCTTTCTTAGCCACAATCGCATTCCTCCAACAGCCGGCATTCCTGCAGCTCTGCTGAGTGTGTGACCTATATCCTAGCCTCATCATTGCTGTGACTCCACTGCTTGTACCTGAATATCGGCTTTTTACCTCTGCCAACTGCCTGCACCAAAACAGGAGACCTCCCCATCTATATTCAGTTGTCTGGTGTAGTTGCTGCAGAAAACTTGCTTTTTAAGTGAGTCTAGCTTCATACCCTGGTTGTATTATTTTGACTTATACTGTTAATTTATATTTTGACTTACAATTACTCTAAATCCACTCATAGAGACTGCAGTGTTATTTTTCTTGGGCTGTTGCAATGCTAGGTTAATGCCACTAGGTGGCACACCCACTCTACAAATCCCTAGTATTTCTGGCTTTTTTAGAAAAGATTTCAGCTGTAGACTTAGAAACAACATACTAAATCTTCATCTGTCCTTCATTACAAAAGGTACTCACCTTCTGTAATGTAAATTGTTAGAAGTTTTTAATCCCCACTAAAACATTTTTCAATTTAATCAAACAATCTTATTTGGACATTGTATTCAGTTTAAAGGATTACTCAATGTACCTCATGGGAACTGTACTGATTGTTTCTAAGGTGGTGCTTTTTTGTAAAGGGGTTAGCCAGTGTCCTAGTAGTGGAACATTTTTAATTCCCAGCAACCTACCTGTCCCCACCCCTAGGTATTACTTATACCTCACTATCGAGAACGCCATCTTTCTTGACCACAATCCCGTTCCCTGCAACAGCCAGAGTTCCTGCAGCTCTGCTGAATGTGCGACCGATAAATTAAGATAAATTTGAAACTGTATATATGAAAGCTGCCTAGATTACGTACTGTCTTTGTTTATACAATAAGCTATTCCGTACCACATGTAGTTGCTATATTGTATAGAAGTTGTAAAGCTAACATCAAGAATCTTGCTATTTAATTAAAGTTTTAGTTGTGTAACAATGTTACTTCCTGCCAGCAACATTCATCCTTCATGTTTATGACCTAATGCTGACAATATACAAGTGACAGTCACTCACATAGTTGAGTCGCCATTACCCTAACCGGGAACTACATGCTTTCATTGTTTAAAATTGCATTTTAATGTGTGGCTACCTCAAAAAGACTTAAATTTCACTGTATAGTATGTACTAAAAAATAAATAAATAAAATAAAAAAGGAAGCCAATCTAGTTGTCCCCTGCCATAAACAAACTCTACAACAGAAGAAAGAAACTGTTGCAAAAAAGAGTAGAATCCAATGATTGGAGGAACTCCGTAGTTAGTCTCAGTAAGAAGCTGAGATCCCTCATAAAATCCTCCAAAGCTAGTTACGAAAACAAAATCTCCACTGATTCTAAAGACAACCACAAATCATTCTATAGCTATGTCAAGAATCTCAATGGCAACACTCAGATCTGCTCTGAGTTACAGCACAATGGCACTAAATATACAGAACCAACTGATATTACCAGCATCCTGGCAGATAGGTTTAGTGCTAACTTTACCCCTCTGTCATCCCCTAATGAGCCCATCTCTACACCGGAAGAATGCAAATTTCCTGTAATCATGGCTGCATAGGTAAAAAACGCACTCTCCAAAGCCAAGAACACAGCATCCATGGGACCTGACAACATACCAGGCTGCGTTCTACATGAACTATAGAACAAACTGGCACCCCACCTAAGTACCATGTTCAATCATAGCCTCACCTCAGGATTTGTGCCCACTGAATGGTGCACAGCAATGGTTATCCCACACCACAAAATTGGAGCCACCACAGATCCCGGGAACTACCACCCCATTAGTCTGATGAGCCTAGTCAGCAAGGCTATGGAACGTATCATTATGGAACTTATAAACAATAACATTAGTAATCTCCAAATTATGGACCCTACCCAGTTTGCATTTGTAAAAGGCAGATCATGTCTCCTAAACCTGATAGACTTCTTTGAAGCGGTCACCAGAGCAGCAGATGAGGGTAAGGTGGTTCACACAGCCTATCTAGATCTTGCCAAGGCTTTCTACACCATCCCCCACTCTGAAGTTATAGATAGACTCACTAAACTAGGTATAAATCCCTATGTCACAAGATGGGTTGCCAACTAGCTCACTGACAGAACCCACACTGTGAAAGTAGCAGACTCTAAATCCAACTTCAGACCAGTGACAATTGGAGTACCACAGGGTTCAGTCCTAGGTCCTCTCCTGTTTGGTATCTACTTCTCTGAAGTACAGACTAACACAGAAGGTCTTTGGCTAACGTTTGCAGATGACTGCAAGCTAGAAGCCATAATCATAAATCTTAATGATGTGGTCATCCTACAAAAGGGACTCACTGAGACAGATGCCTCGTGTCAAAGCCATGGCCTTAAGCTCAATGCCAAAAAGTGCATTTACATCCCTTTTGGTAAAAACTCTGTACCCATGAACTACCACATAGGCAGTAGTCTAC
This sequence comes from Protopterus annectens, assembly GCF_019279795.1. Taxonomy (NCBI): domain Eukaryota; kingdom Metazoa; phylum Chordata; order Ceratodontiformes; family Protopteridae; genus Protopterus; species Protopterus annectens. Next base: position 650,034,455 of record NC_056734.1, on the reverse strand, counting down.
TTAACACCAAAAGTGTGATAAGAGACTTTGGGACACAGGAGGACAGTAGTCTCTCCTTTGATAATCACATCACCACAGTAGTCAGGTAATCCTTCTACATGGCACACCTCATCACAAAAGGTTTCTCATCCAGGAAAAAAGAAGTCATTGTTCCCCTCTACTCATCACTCATTAGACCCATTATCGAGTACAATGCCCCTTTTGGTATGTACCTTACAAGACATCTACAACAACTGGAAAGGCCACAGAAATACCTCACAAAGAGAATTACTGGCCTCAAACGTATGCCCTATGCAGACTGTCTAAAAAAACACCAGCTTTACTCTGTCACATATCGCCTACTCAGAGGAAATCTCTGCCTAACATACAAAGCTATGTCAAACCCAGAGCTGTTGGACATGCTCCCCTTAAAGAAATCCCAATCCCTCTGAGCTAGATGCTCTAGGGACCTATATCTTGACACCACAATAAACAGAACATGCTGGAGGGATAGATTCCTGTCCCAGAGACTTCCCATACTCTTGAACAAACTACCTATCTATATCAAACAAAGCTCCTCATTAGCACTCTTTAAGAAAAATCTTGATGTTTGGATGGGAAATAGAAAATTCATCCCGGGGATCACTTCTGTGGCTCTGCTTGAAAGGGGCACAGGAAATTTTTTTCTTCAGTGGCAAAAGTCAGGGTACCATTTGGCTAGGCTTATATAGGCCCTAGGGCTAATAGCCTAGTACCTACCTATGAACCTATGAACTTGTATCTCACTAGTACACTGATAATGTTGTCGATCTGGCATTGTTTTATGACTCTTTAGAAGAGCTAGTTGTTAGGATTAAGTTATTGTGCTGGCTCATACAGTCTCTTCTATTAATAGGCTAGTCTAAGCTCTCTGAAGAGTGTTGCTGAACTATCCTTTCTCTTTCCTTTACTCTAGCTATCCTAGCCTCATCATTGCCTTGACTCCACTGCTTGTACCTGAATATCGGCTTTTTACCTCTGCCAAATGCTTCCAACAAAACAGGAGATCCCCCATCTATATTCAGTTGTCTGGTGTAGTTACTGCAGAAAACTTGTTTTTTAAGTGAGTCCAGTGCCATACCCTGGTTGCATTATTTTGACTTCTACTGTTAATTTATATTTTGACTTACAGTTACTCTAAATACACTCACAGAGACTGCCGTGTTATTTTCCCGGGCTGTTGCAATGTTAGGGTTTTACACTTGGTGGCACCCCTGCTCTACAAATCCCTAGTATTTCTGGCTTTTTTAGAAAAGGTTCCAGCTTAGACTTAGAAACTACATACTAAATCTCCATCTGTCCTTCATTACTCAAGGTACTTACCTACTATAATGTAAACTGTTAGTAGTTTTAATCCCCACTAAAACATTTTTCAATTTAATCAAACAGTCTGAATCGGACATTGTATTCAGTTTAAAGGATTACTGAACATACCTCATAGGAACTGTACTGATTGTTTCTGAGGCCATGCTTTTTTTGCAAGGGTCCTACCCGCTCTGTTCGCCCTCGCTATGGTTGAGCTCACTTTGCTCCCCTACCCTGCCCCTAAATACCACCCGCCCCCAGTACCTCTACATTTACTTTGTCCTAACCACACCCATTATACAACTGCCAATAAAGGCACTCTTGACAATCCCCCATTAACCTCTTACACTCTAACACCCACCTATACTCCTCCACTTCTTTACCACATTTCTAGAATATATTATTTTAAAATTAGGCTCTATACTCTACTACTCTCCACAGCCCTTCTTATTACCTACATCTTTACATCCTATCCCTCACACACAGTCACTAGACTTGTCTCTCCCACAAACCTTTACTTACCCCCCCACACTCACACTATACAACATAATTACCACACCTTATCTGTTTACTCACACAAACTCCTACAATTTCACACACCTCCATTGTCCTAAGCATCCCTCTGACAAGACTATCACAAATTATCATAAATTTCTATACAAATTAAAACACTACTTCCCACTCTAATTTCAACTACTCTCCTTAGCCATGACATTCACCCAAACCCAGGTCCTCAACAACCAACCATAAGTACACCAATTAGTAATAACATACCTTTCAACTCTATTACTATCAATGATAAGGACATTCTGATTCTCAGTATGAACCTGAGAAATCTTACCAATAAAATTGACCTAGCCCCTGCTATTCTCACATATTACAGCCCACACAAAGCCATTTTTACTGAAACCTGGCTAAAACCCACTATCCCTAATAGTGAAATTCTTCTCAAAGGTTATAATGTGCTTAGATATGACAGACCAAACAAAAGAGGTGGAGGTGCAGCAATTTTCTGTAACAACTCTCTCCACGTGACTCTCTCAGATCTAAAACCTACCAACACCCTTAATGCAGATATCCTGTGCGCTACCATACATACAAATAACAACAAACTCATATATATATCCCCCAGCTAATAATACCTCCACAGTTGAGACCTTACTAAACTGGGCCCAGTCTACATTTTCCCATGAGACCTTAACAATTGGCGATCTCAACCTTGACTGGCTATCCTGCTCCTCTTCACACCCATCTAACCTAATCAATCTATATAATTTTACTCAATTAATCAACTTGCCAACAAGAATAGATAAAAGATAAAAGAAACCTAGCATTTTAGACTGGATACTCAGAATGCCCCTAATCACTGTTCCCACTATGGTTGTCTACCTGAGACCATCAGTGACTACCTTCCTACTTTCCTCTTAAGAAAGCAAGCTCACCCACAGAAATCAACTATCCATAAAATCATAATGAACACCAAAAAATTCTCCCCACTACCTTTTAACACTATCCTTCAACAAATAGATTGGTTACCACTAAAACACCTACCTCTGGATGAGGCAATTGAATTAATTAATCACTCTTTCTTAAATGTATTAAATACTGTTGCTCCCCTCAGAAAAATCAGAACCAAACCCTTTCCAATCCCTGTCTACCTCTACCAAATTACTTATGTCCCAAATAGATATTGCCTGGTACAACTATAGAACCAACAAAAGTTCAACTGCCCTCAAGGCTTATAAGTACCTAAGAAACCAAGTGAGAAAAACATGTCAGACTTGATAAAAATAATTACTTTACCACTGCCCAGTACAAACATCAGAATATTCCCAAAAAGTTTTGGTCCACTATCAATAGTTCACTACATTCAAACAAACCCACTACTCCCCCTCCTTCACCCACTAATCCTAAAGAAACCATAGCAACCCAATTCAACAATAACCTTATCAATGCCATCACATCACTCCTTGCTACCTCTCCTCCTGCTGTACTCACAAATGCCACCCCTCCTTTAAATAACCAAAACCAATTTTATATGAAACCAGTAACAACTTCTTACATTAAATCCCTCCTCTGTAAATTAAAAACATCCTCTCCTGCAGCAGATCAAGTACCACCTAAATTCCTAAAGCTCACAGCTAATTCAGTAGCCTACCCAGTTGCCATACTTATAAACAGGTCTATTTCTGAACAGTACATCCCAAAGATCTGGAAAATATCCCACACTATTCCTCTATCTGGAAAATATCCCACACTATTCCTCTCTACAAAGGTGGCCCTTCTACTCTTCTATCCAGTAATAGACCCATTGCTTTACTCTCCCCCCTAACTAAACTCCTGGAAAAATGTATTCACTCACAAAGGCTCACTTACCTCCTTGAAAACAATCTCTTAGCCCCAACCCAACACGAATTCAGAACAAAACATAGTACAATGACAGCCCTTTTAGATTTCTCAGACCATGCTCTCAATAACAAAATTTATGTCTCATCCATTTTCCTAGACATGTCAAAGCCCTTTGACACTCCCACCAAAAACTACTAACTCAACTAGCTAACCTCTACTTCTCCTCTCAATCCCTCACTGGGTTTAGAAGCTACTTGTCTAATCGGCAACAAGCAGTCAGGTGGTGCGAAGACGTATCAGCCCTAGCGCCAGTTAACATCGGGGTCCCTCAAGGCTCCATTCTTGGACCCATTCTCTTTACAATCTTCACAAACAACCTCCATCTAGCTACTTCCTCAGCTAAAACAATCAATCATGCCGATGATTCCATGCTTCTCTGCTCTGATCCTACTATTCTTGACCTCCAAACTCAAACACAGCAAGCCTTTACTGAGATCAAACAATTCCTAGCCTCCAACCATCTCATATTAAACCTTGACAACACTAAACTAATGATTTTTCACATAACACCAAAGCCAATATCACAATATCACAAGCCTCTTCTCTATTCTTTTTTCTAACAATACCATTATATCCTCAGTTGATAATACCAAACTACTGGGTATAATTACATATAACTCCCTTACCTTCTCCCTCCATATAGCACAAACCATTAAGAAAGTAAATACCAAACTAGGTTCACTTTACAGGATCAAGCACAACCTTACACAACTCACCAAAATCACTGTGGCTAGATCCTATTTACTATCCTCTCTACTTTATGCATCCCCACTACTGACTAACCCTAAAAAACAGACCTTCAAGAACTCAAAACATGCTACCACAGAATTGCCAAATTTGCAACATATAAGGAACACCACTGCACATCATTTCTTAAACTTGGATGGCTAGACCTTCCAAATGTTATTAGTAAAAGTCAGCTTACTATCTGTCATTCCATCCTTTACTACCCAGACAACTGTCCTGCCCTAATAAACATTTCCCCATACTCTACCAGCAGACAATTATGATCAACTGATAAAAAATTGCTTAACATCGCCAAAGCAAATAATAAGTATGGACTAGCAACTTTCTCTAATGCCATATCTAAACTTTGGAACACTGTTTCCAACACCATACTATCCACTGTAAGCCCTTCTCACTTTAAAAAGCTTTTAGGAACCTTCTTCAAAATAAACTGGCTCTGTTCTTGCCAAGCCCCAGGTTGACCCCTACCACCAAAATCCTAGCTGCTCTTCTCTGTCCTCCACCCCTCTTTAAACTACTGACTTATTTCCTTCTTAGCTAAGGAAGGCAATGAATTATATTATGTAAATATGTTCTTATGGTCTAATTCAAATCTGTCTTATTAAGAACAACCTCACTAGCCTATACTATTTTGCTTACTTGGCTTCTAACCTGTTCTCTTGCTATCCTCTCAACCTTACTATCACATCACATCCTTTCTCCCTTCTCAATACATTTGATATAATTGTACATACTACTATATCTTTGATACATTCATTTACATTTTTGTAATATATTAGTTGTAACTGTACCTACTTCTATATCAGAGATGTCTTTTCTCACATTGTTTGTATTCGTTTTATATCTTTGTATTATTTTGTGTGGAGCTTTTCTCCCCAGGCCTCTGCTGAAAATGGGCTCCAGCCCAGCCAGACACTCTCGGTAAGCAAATGTTAAATACATAAATAAATAAATGTGTTGTCATCTGTTTTGGATGGGCATCTGTTTATTTTCAACATTAATGTTGTCCCATACTTCATACACACATACATGACTGTCTGCACTGTTTGCCACCTGTACTTGCTGGAAGGTGCATACTTATGAAGAGTGAATGCTGTCAGTACCTCACAAGCTGCTTCCACAATATGTTATTTCGAGTGTGTGCACACATATGCTTCCAGTGTCTGTTAAGGTATGTATTAACCATATTTGTTGTCCTAACATAGGATTCCATATTACACATTCATTGTTCATGTTAGGATCACATTACGGGTTGTAAAAGGTGTGTAATGTGGCACTGTGATTTGCCGTTGTTTAGATCACAAACAGTTGCCACTGTAATAGTGGTATATACACTGTTGTAGCCACTGTATAAAGGTAATGTTTCAGACATGTCCCTACTGTAGGCCATTTGTCCCACCATTATGTTCATCTCCGTCCACACATCTTGCACTGACAGGTTGTTAGGTATATTGCATAACTCTTACATACCCTTCAGATATGCCACAATGGTGACCAGTGAGATGCAGTGCAGTTAACAGCAACAATAAGTGAACATGTACAGCGTGCATTATGAGTAGGTGTGTTACAGGTGTGCATGGCAAATAGCATGGCCATAACATGGCCGGTGTATTGGCAAACATGAACAAAACAAAATATCTCCATATTCACCAGCTACAGGCTGCTGTCCCAGTTGTATACCAGAGTGAACTAAATAGTTGTGTGAGAGACATAATGTCAGTAGCCACACATGTGGCAGTGGTGCAGGGTGGAAGCAGCATTTCAGGACATCAACAGTACAAACCCACAATACTAGAGATTATGCACATCTGTTCATTACTACACTGCAGCAACAGACGTATCTTATCTGACATATGCATGTTGATACTTTAAAGATGAAAATGGATAAGCAACGGTGGTCTATTAATGTGCCCTGGGGCCTTACCTGCATGGTCCTCATCCATTGTGTGGGTGGCACTTGGCTTGCTCACTTGGCTGATGGGTGGGTGCCCAAGGCTGCCAAGGAGCTCCTCAGCATGTGTCAGTGGGGGCTGGATGGCATGACCCCACCTGTAGCTAGCTGGCCCCTCCTAACTGCAGTGGCATGCTGACAGGCATGGCAGAGCAGTTCTATGCAGCAATGCTGCACCTGTTCATAACTGCAGTTGTGCAGGCCAACATCATTCACCCTGTGGACAAGCTTGTTCCACAGGTTGGTCTTCTCCTGCAGATCTTGGGCCCTGTGGCCAAAGAGGTTGACATGATGGACTATGAGGAACTGGATTATAGAATCATTTCCAGGGGTGTGTATGCAGGCAGGCATTCCCAGTACATTGTACCTGAAAGACATAAACAAGGAAAAAAGGTCAGGGAACCTCATACAGTTGTCCACGTGCACATCAACAGTGGGTATTACTTGCAAATAATCCAGACTATACCATAACACTGTAAGCTATCATGGCTTGCACATCTTGCATCACACTCCTGGCTCTGACCTGTCCAGTTCCCCCAATGTTGGACACTTAGTAGCATAATCCGCTACACACCATTAATGTCTGTGTAGAGGGATGACAGTGGCCATCTTCCATGTGGATGGTGTGTGGATGGTGGTATGAGTGTGTTTGACTGTAGTGTGTGATGGGACTGTGAGCACATCCCCGTGTTAATGTAGGAGGCAAACTGTGATGTTCACATGCTTCATGGAGACCTGCTGTTGTTGCCATCAGTCAGCATTATGTCCATGCTCACCACTGGTGTGGGCAGGAATGTGGGTGATATGCATATCCCAATGTACTACTGTTGTGGACAGGCTGCCATTGTTCCTGCCTATCCTGTCTGATGCAGGTTGCCTGTATCCATGGCATATGTGTATGAGGTGTGCTTTACCCCCAGTACAGGTTGACTTGTGTTACTGGCTCTGAGACTGCATGCATATGTGTAGACATGGTTGCAACTGGCCTTGGTGGTTTGCATATGTCTGATTTCTAGTCATAGTCAGCCTTACAGGAGGTCACCTGTGAACCTACATGCTTTCTCAGGTAGAGGTGCACTTCCTTCCAAGTGTATGCACCTATGTGTCCTTGTATAGCCACTATAGAAACCTATTATGTGCTTTGTGTCTTTGTGGTGTCCACCAAGGGGGATTACTCTATCATTGGTGGAGGATGGTTGTACAGATAAGGTACTGCTGATTCCATATAGCTACAGTGGATATGAAGTGTACACACCCCTCTTACAACCAATGGTAATTGTGCAATTAGAACATGACTCAACAAAAGCACATGTCAACACAATCCTCACCTGTGATATGTCCTGTAGCCTGCTCAGTTCAATAGGGAACATAACAACCTGCCCTGTGGAAACATATAGATTCATAGGTTCATAAGTGTGTACTAGGCTAATGGCCCTGGAGCCTCTAAAAGCCTAGCCCATGGGATTACGCTGGCACTGTGCCACCCGACCTTAGTTCCCAGTGCCTCTGTTGAGTAAAGACACTGGAGTGATCCCTGTGGTGAATTTTCTATTTCCCATCCACTTATCAAGATTTGTCTTGAAGAGGGCCAGTGAGGTGCTCTGACTGATATGTATGGGAAGTCCATTCCATAGCATGGGCAGTCTCTAGGTTATGAACCTGTCCCTCCAGCATATGGGAAGTAATACTCAGTACAGCAAGCCAGCTGAATGTGTGTGCCCACTCTAACACTGATATGTTGTGTAAACACTTACTGCGTTGATTGCAGCATACAGTTGTCTTGGTTTGTACTCTAATGTCATATCACATCTTCACTTGGCAATGGTTGCTAACCTTCCATGAAACAGCTTTGTTTCTTTTTAAATAGAATTTTACAGGCTATGGGTCACATTTGAGGTGAGAAACATTTTTACATGACTTCCTGTGGTCTCATTGGCATACAGCACACAGACCTGGCATTTGAATAGGGGTGTGTACACTTTGATATCCACTGTATATGGGTGTATATATAGCTGTTAATGGTAGGCGCATGGACAGTGGGTCATAACACAGTTGTACACTTCTCTGATTACTATGTGATAAGCATGCCTACTGTGGTACCCATATCAGTTTCATGGCAATGCAACAATCAGTAGCAGTACACATTTTATTTTGTTGTATGCAGTGACAGTGTGGGCATTGTCTCTTTAACTTTCCTGTATGGAAGACATCCTTCTTGTGTGTGAACAGCAGTGTTAAAAACAGCAGGTAGCCATACACCTTACAACAGGGCTTGTGCACACAGGCCAACTACATGTTTGTATAAGGTTCCAGACCTAGAGACAGTGTGTGAGTATTGCTGTTGTATGCAGTGAATACTGCTAGTTTTAAAAGGTTTGTGTGTACATGCTAGTTTTGCATGGAATGCAGTCTGTCTGCAAAGCTCTCAATTGTGGGCCTAGCCACATGATGGCCAGAGGATTGGCTGTTATATTTTATCTGTTCCCCACACAGGTCTTGTCCCTGACATATCAGTGGTATTCTCTCTGTTGACTGCTATCAGTACATGGCAACATCCATTTGTGTTTCTGACTTCATAATCCTGAGTAAGGGTATGTTGCCACCAATCCTGTAACACCAGCAATTTGCAAAGTGTATAACATCAATATTTCAAATATGGCCCTGTATTTCAGCCTCTGTCCTCCACCTATATACCAGGCTTTGTCCAGATGTCATGCAGTGGAAGGTTGATAGTTAATGGTCTATCATTTAGTGCTGATATTCCTGCTATCATTCCAGTGATGTTGTGGACTCCCACACAAGTTGTGGAGTAGGGTCCATATATATGAGGGCTACAGCTGGACAAAGCATGTGTGACCCTGTACAGTCTGGATATCAGTGTATAGAGAACACTGTTATATGCCCTTGTAAGGCATTTTATGAGGGAGGGGTATTAAATGTTTTTAACCTAGGCTGTTACAACATGTGAAGGATATCAGTAATAAGAAACATTAATGTATATGGCTGCACATTTTCATATGCTTCACCATGGGAACAGTGGTGGGATAGATCTTACTGTCTTGCACACAGTTCTATTTGTCAGTGTGATAGTGACATTTTAAGTGAAGCATTGTTATAAAACGGATACATTTATATTGTCACAACTGATACTTTTCCCCCTAGGGGGTTGATTACAGAGTGTAATTGGAGGCTGTTGAACTACATCTTCAAGGCAAGTGTGTTTTTCACTGTTGTACTACTTGAAGACTTTAGCCTAGACAGCAAAATATGTTATGTTTTGCAGATTACTGCATCATATGTTTTCTTTGAGAGGTGTATTAATCAGTCATGTATTTCAAATACCTACATGCTATAAGAAATGGCATAAACAACTGAAATAGTACACAGATAAACATTTATATGTATGCAAACTGAGTGTGGTGTCATGTCCTTTGCATTGTGTGTGGGTATATGTTTCATGCAATAATTCTCATTTGTAGGAAATAATCAGACACTGGCCATTTGAAAAGATGGCAACTGTAGGAATAATGGCTGTTTGAAATGCTGTGCACCCTCTATATATACTCTGTTTGCATGTCTATATCAGTATTTATATATTTATGTATGTATGTATGTATGTATATAGATATATATATATATATATATATATATATATATATATATATATATATATATATATATAGACACACACACACACACACACACACACACACACACACACACACACACATATATATATATATATATATATATATATATATATATATATATATATATATATATATATACAGAGACATACATATCCCTATATAAATATGCTTTTCCTACTGTTGAATTACTGTACTGCATGATATGATTGAGAAAACATCACACTTATCTACAGCTCAAATGGCTTAGTTGTGACCTGCTGTGCCTATGGTATGCAGGGTCATGGGTTCAAGACTTGCAAAGGCTGGTTATTTTGTTGCTGAGCAGAATGAACCAGGACTGTTGGATGCAGAGTGATTAAAGCAGTTTAAAGTAGTTGTAAGTGGGTTTGCATGGGTTTGCTCTGTGGTAAGCAATGTTAACTTCTGGTTAAATATGCATTCAGTTTGCCTGAAAGTGCTTAATCTGTCTAGGCACTGCTTAGAACCACGCAGATAGGCTTGAACCCGCTTACTACTGCTTACTCCCACCTACCCCCATACTAATTTCTTTAAAAGCAAAGAAAAAAGGGGTGATAGGAAAGTGGTAAAAAAGGGGGCACAAAGAAGGAAAGTAGCTAGGGATGTGCAGGACAGGTGTAGGGAAGATCCATAGCTGTCCATTTCTTCTCCAGCCACAGCTGTGCATATATCTGAATTTGGAGGTAGATTTGGACAGTCAACCCCTGGGAGAGGGGTGAGGACAACAATAATGTGCTGTGATGCCAATTAGACCAGATTACATGTGTCCAGTGGACATGTGTGTGAAATGGACAGCTATGTATGGGGCAAAATTCTTTTTTGGGAACAGATTGCCCTTTTTTTTAAGGTGAGAGTGGGATGTTAGTGAAGGATAGTAGGTATACTAGGGCAGGTAAGTTGGGTAGGAAGACAGATAAGACAGACAAGACAGCATACAGAGGTGATATATGACACATGTGGGGTAAACACCTTGGATGGGGAGAGGTGTTTGGAGATCAGAAGCCCATGAGCCCCCAAATGGAAACAGTGGGACTGAGGTACCCACCAATGGGCAGTCACCACTGCACCTTCACGGCCCGAAGGTGATTGTGCTGGGGGATGAGCAGGAGGGGCAATATGACCCTCTAAATGCACCACTGTGCCCTCAAGTTGGTGTAGCAGATCTCCAAACTCACTTCAGAGCTCATTACACACCAATCCCCAGACCTGACTTCAGTTGAGAAGATCCTGTCCATGCCCGCTCTCAGGGGAGGATTAGCCCCATCCCCTAAGGTGGTTCCACCCCAAGGCAGTGCAGGACCAGCAGACAAGGAGGTCCTGGGGTGGGTCCCAGATGTGCTGGGGCCCAGTGCCATGGCCAGATGTGGTTGGACAGGTGGGTCCGCTAGGAGCAGCCTTCCCAAACTTGCTATGGTGTTGCAGTTTTAGAACATGTGGATTAAAAATAGTCAACACAATCCAGGAATAGTTATAACAGCATGCATAGATATTCTCATTAACCCAAAACACCAGATTTGGAACAGTTGCATAACAAACAGAACACATGAATATATGGAACCACAGTGGCCATTACAATGGCATGCAGGTTACATTGATAGCAACAGGTCATCAATGATAGTATTTCAACATGGAACATTAATAGAAATATAGTTCAATATTTGTTGAATAATAGGACATATGTCCCAAAAGTAGGTTTGGTGTAAACATACCCACTGATTTGTGTATTTAGATTATTGTTGCAGATATGGTTGGGGGGGTAGATGTCAATTAACAACTTATATAACCTTGTAGTACTTACAACTTTAATGATCATTGCTCTAATCATTACTCTACAGGTATTATTACAATACCCTATGGCCTTGGTTTGGGCATTGGTATGTTTGTACCCAGTGTATACTTCAACTGTCTTATAGCTAAATTCTATATCTCTTACCTTGTAAACCTGTGGAGGGAATGTTTGTTAACACTACCTGACTGTTTCTACACACATTTACAGATTCCGAGTTAATATTATACACATACCTCTAAATCTCTTAATGCACACACTCTGGACAAAGCTTGACAACACAGGGATACTAATATGGACATATTTTGAATATTGACCTCATAAACTTGGAGAGTTGCTAGAGTGACAGGATTTGTTTTAATATACATTTTCTAGAGGTTTTGAGGTCTGAAAATCAAATGTATGTCATTATTTAGTGACTACAATTCTGAGATTATCCCACTGATTTGCCAGGGGGACAGAGGAACAGGCAGACAATATGAGCCAATTATCTGCACATTCTGCAAACATCTGTACAGTTGAGAGGTATGATTATGCATACAGCTTACTACCACTCCCAGGATTCGAACCTTGGCTGTGTCTGCTAAAAATAGAACAATTTAAGTTTTATTAGAGTGTGCTACTCGGATACTGCTGTTGATATTTTCAGTGTTTTCTTTCGAAGTCTCTCTTGGTTGTAAAATCTGATCTTGTACTTACAACAGTCTTATACAGACATTCCTAGACATTTTTTTTTTTATGTAGCACAGTGTTGGTAACAGTGGTTAACACAACATTACTATTCAGAGAATGCAACACTAAATGTCATATAATATCAGAGTAAACACAGCCAGTTCAGAATTTAGAACTTTATTGCCAAGCAGTTACAGTTTTATTTAAATATGACCTATATGGAATTATTACTGTCATATTGTCTGGTTTATTCAGTACAACCCATATACAGTTTTTATACTGCCAGATGACTTTCTACTACTTTATATTTATTTTGTATGACTACTACAAGCAGGATTGTTACTCACCAGCCTCGCAATGCAGCCTTTGCAACCTACTAGCATGGGCTTCCTGATTCACAGCCCACTCAGTTGCAGCTGTAAGAGAAATAGAGAAATATTTAGGCATACCTATCCATCACATACAAAGGCTGGACATTAGTAAACAGTTACTGGTATGACTACTTACACAATGCTGGGACATCACCCCTCTGCCTTGCTTCTTGGACCCACTCATCCAAGAGCTCCCTCTTCCTCTGCTTCAAGTTGGCATAGTGGTGCCAGACCTGCTCACCAGTCCGAGTGATACCAGTGGCACTGATGAGATCACCGACAAGATGGTCCCAGGCTTCCACTTTATATTTGGGAGCCCTGGTACTGGCCCTGCAGCAGTCTCTCATCATGGTTTTGTAGCAGGAGTCCTACCATGACCTTGGACTCCTGTATGCTCCATTGCTGTGCCCAGAAGGGCATGCTCTCGCCAACTCCTGCCATACTGCCTACAGTGGGAAGCTGCAATCAGTTATGAGCTGTATTCCTGCCTGTGGGGTTTAAATATGGCTGATTTCCCACCCTTTGCCATGATTGGATGGTTTTGAATATGCTGAGCTAAGCTATGGGCAAACCTGCTTAGCTAAGGTTGGCAGTGCTTAAAGGGGCAGGTTCAGCATTGCTTACCAATGGGCAAATCCACTTAGCTGGGCTATTCATTGTTTAGTATTCATAGCTACACAATGCTTACATCCATTCAGCAAAGCTGTGCAATGCTTAGCATTGCTTATTTTTTATTTTATAAACTATCTGCAGTATGGGATTGATTCACCATTCATTACATATTATAAATGTGTTTACTGCCCCTGGCACCCCCCAATGTGCTTTCATTACATTTATTTATGTGTGACTATACTGTATGGGGCACTTTTTTTGTATGGGGTTTCACATCTTTATTAAACTGACACCTCATATCTGGATCTACTACAGTACTCTCGTTAACAAATATATGTTATTTAGTTGCTAATTATTAAAAACAATGTTTATGTACTGTTTTCACATGTAAAATGCAAACGGGTTACAGTGGGGATTGAGCCAGGAATGTCTGCTTGCAAAGTGTACACTAACCACTAAACTATTGCAGTACTGCATAAGCTGGATGTCTCTTGCTATTTAACTTCTTGTGCTGTTTAAGCTGGACTAAGCATAGCTAAGCAATGGGCACACCTGCACAGCTACGCTTAAACTTTATTGCATGTTTAAAAAAAATGATTTGTTGTGTTTTTTTATTTGTACCCTTCAGAATATCCATGCTAATGCTGAACCTGTTATTCTTTCAACTTTTGGCTTTGTGGGACGATTGTCCTTTTTGACTTTGTCCATATTCCTTACTCTGATGGGTTGGGAGGTGTGCATTATGTGCTTATGCTAATTGTGTTATTTTAACAACTTTTGTCTTGGTAGAGACAATTGTCCTTATGGCTTTGATCAGATTTGTTATCCTGATGGATTGGAGTGTTACAAGCATTCTTGCTCATTTTAAATTACCAAAAGACAATTATTGGAGTGCAGGAGGCATGTATATTGTGAGACCTCTGCTCTCAGACACACCCCTTGTGTTCTTACATGGAACCATGTCTGTTTTACAGCATGACAGTGCACCTTCATACATATGTATGGCGCACTGCCATGCTAAACAGGAACGGTCCCTGCCATGCAGGAATAACTTATTCCTTCACGGCTGCTTGCTGAATGTGGGGGGCACACTTTACAAGGTAGCTTTACCATATGCTATCATGCTAAATACACTTTCATGTTACTGTCATCAAGCTTTCATTATATGAGGTTACATAACTTAAAAACAACCAATGAAACCATGGCAATTCCCAATAATCACAAGTCTCTTTGCACTATGGATACAAACACTCAACTGTTCAGGTTTAATATAAGTTAAAACTAACACATGAGTAACAATCACATTCAGGTTAAGTGCTTCCAACCACAACATTGGACATCTTCAGAACCATTAATTTAAAAATAAGTAAATCTTAAATCTAAAACAGAACTGACACACCTACCCACCTAACCAATCAAATCTCATATTACATGCCAAGCCCTCACTCATCAACGTGAAGCTAAAAACAGAATTGCGCTTCATCTTACAGTAACCAATGATGCTTTAGAAACTCAATTAATTTAAAATTGTTGACATTAATCAAACATAAAAACAATAAAGAAAGAAGAGAAAATCAGACATTAAACTTCATGGGCTCTCTTCTTTAACTCCCTTACAATATATATTGCATCATTGAGCCCAGGTAGGTTTGCAACATCTAATTTAAATTGCCAGTACATTTCCTTATATAGGAGTCCATTCTCCTAATCACCATTATATGGGCACACTTGAATTTGTTCAAACATACAAAATAAGAATGTATTAATGTTTTTACATTCTTTACTGTGTCTGGCTAAAGCACTCCTACTGTCATTGCACTGGATAATATATACATTCTGGTAAATCTGTTAAGTGCATTTTCAGTCTTTCCTATATAAAATGCCATACAGGTGGAACGAGTATCCAAATATACCACTTTTTGGGTACCACAGTTATATATGTAGTTGTAATTAACGAAAATATTACCTTTCCTATCTACGTTTATACAGGAAGATTGGGGGCAATGACCACTTTTAATATTGGCTGGTATGCCTCGAAAAGTCTTCCTTATTTATTCCAATAAACTTTTTATATTGGACATGTTCTTATATGTAATATGTAATATATTGTGTTCTATTATATGAGGTTTATGATGCAGACCTTTTTGTCCCCTCACCACTTAGCTTGAGATGCTAGATCTTAGCTTTAGGGAACAGAGCATTATATATTTGTTAGTTGCCAAATGTTCACCTTCATTTTCACTGTGGTAGCCTAAATGATCTGCTACTTAACCATGATGAGTGTGGTAAGACATCTCTAGAGGTTACACTAAAATCATTGTTTTATTATTTCTTTCCCTATTTGGTGGTATTATCCAATGTAAGATGTGCATTTCTCAGGTGGGTCAAGGTATCTGCTGGCATACATTTTTCAGCTCTTGGTTCTTTGGTGCATTTGGCTGTGGGTCCAATGAATGTTTAAGCTTAGGGCACCCTGATCTGACTGTAGTCTGGATTGCAGTTTGTTACTACTGTAGCCTTCTCTTTTGTATGTTGAGTAATCTATAATGTTTACAGTTTGAAGAAATGTCATTTATATACAGTGACTGTGACTGATAGGATACAGTAATAATGGAAGTGTTTAGCTGTTGTCCTTCCTGCTATGGATCTGGCATTTATTATACCCTCCATAGTTGTATCAGTGTGGTTAGAGATGGGCTATATAGCTGATTAATTATATTAACTTGCAAAAAAAATATCTGTGAATTTAGTTTGTTTATGATTTATAAATGTTTTGTTAATGCTGGATTGGGGCAGTGAAGCGAAATGTTTTCTTCATGGCTTGTTTGGCATGATTGGCTGGGGTTCATGCCCTCTTGGACTGTGATGATTGATTAGGGTTTGCAAGAGGTGGGAGTTTTCATTTTGGTTTTTAGAAAGGTTTGAAAGAGCTTGTATGAGCTTGTGCTTTAGTCATTTTGTACTCACTATTGAGTATGAGCATTCTCCTCAGAGTTAAATTAAATAAGCAAGGAATCATGGTCTGGACAATGCCATAAATCTGACAACTTTTAAGATTTTTAGATTTCTTTATGTAGCCTGAAACTCATATGCTGATTATTTAGGATTATTTAGCTACTGACAATCTCCAGTGGCTTGTGAAGTACATATTGAATAAAAGAGGAAAAAGGACTTTCTTTTAAAATAATACATTCTGTAGTGTTTATGTACATACAACCATGGCAAGTTATACTTTGCAAGTTCCTACTCAGTTAGTCAAGACCATACCTCTCAAGCATCTGTTATTTAAGGACATCCTAGACTGTGATGCAATTATGCCCCCCCCCCAACTAAGTTAAACTTGATTTTGGGAGCGAAAAGTGGGGGGTTGCACATTTAATTAGTTACAATAAAATAGTGTTATACAGCAAGTGCTTTTTAACTAATACTCTGTTATTAAGTCAGCTTCTCAAGTATATGTTTAAAAGTAAATAAATAAATAAATTAAATTAAATAATCCTTATCTCACTCATTTATTTCTTGATTTTATGTTGCATTCTAGTGGCAGAAGATTAAGCTATAGTACACAGCTCACTAAGAAAGCTAATAATAATAATGTTAATAGTAATAATTATAATAATGATAATAATAATAATAATAATAATAATAATAATAATAATAATAATAATGTAACAGTTTTAAGCATACTGTATAATATTTGCAAGATAGTAAGGGCAAACATAATAATTTATTAATGTTTAAAGTAAGCAGTACTGATTTTGTTAATATGTCTGATTTATCACTGGAGGCAATGTTTGCTTTTATAATGATGATTTTCAGTTTGATTATTGCATGGATCCCAGCTGGCAAGTTCTATAGAATATGTTATTTTCATATGCAAGATTTTGAGCTTGAATCTTTAAATTGGAAATATGTATTTTTTTTTCTCTTCCCTTTTACAAACTCTTGTTTCTGGGATTTTTGATTTTCTGTTCCCTTTCACTTTCTCTGGATTCTTCTTTAGGAGTAGTCCCTGCAAGGCATATGTGACAGATGGCAAAACATTGCTTTTCAGGCCCAGGCCTTTTTTGATAAGTTCCTCAATGGAAATACCAAGCATTCAGAAGAGACTTCAGGCAACCTGAAGAGGGTTAGTCAACAGACTTCTGAAAGGTAAGGCTGCATCAAAGATAAGTAAGGTACAGTGGAAGGAAATTCTGTGACCTTGTTTGAAGGAGATACATCTATTTTAGCTCCACCAGCAAGGTATGGGGTTATTACAGAATCACCAAATAGGCACATATTTAGAAAGTATCAAGATGGGAGATCTATACTGCTCAAATTAGTTTTGGACAGGGAGTTACCCTTTACAAAAGAGGCATTTCAGGAGTTAAGAGAAGAAAATTTATTTGACCCTGAGCCTAGCAGTCTTAAATTTTCCCATCTATCCTTAACTGATAAGATTCCAAACAGAATCGTCCTGGAAAAAATAGGTGCCAAGAGGATTGGGCTTGCTTCTTTAGAGCTCACTCTCTATGCTTCCCAGCAGGGTCTGGCAATCCACTCCTACTTTAGAAAACAACAGAGTGAAGTTGGTAACAGAGAGACCCTAGGGAATGGGTATTTCATTACCCTGATTTTTTTTTTCTTTTTGCTATAGTAGGAGAAGTGTAACAAGGGATGAAAGAAGCACTGGTCATATTTCAGGAAGTGCGTTAGTAGCATGAGGTACCTCTATCTTAGAACAAAATGCAAGGCTCAGTAAAGATTCTCACATTTTTGGGGAGCTGGAAATAGATGCAGTGTCCTCTTTTTTTAGATTACCTCAAAATAATTTGTAGAGATTGATTTCATCTATCAGATCTTTTTGTCATCTAAAAAAGTTAATGTGGGCCAGGTTAAGGAACATTTCTACCTTTTACGTTTTGCTTGTAGGGAAGTGTCTTTCAAAGGACATTCACTAGATCCTTAGCTAATTTGTTGTATGGAGGATGACAGAAACACCACAGGCTCAGGGTTAATATAAGGGTAAAATTAGACCTTTATCTGTGGTTCATTGTCTTTCCAGACTTCAGTGATTAGTCTTTTAACAGGAGGATTGTGTTATAAATAATATGTGCGCTTATTTATAGAAGCAGCAGGGGGATTTGGCATGGGAATCTACTTTAAAGGCAATAGTTCTCCACATCCTGGCCTTCCACATGGTCTGCTGAGAGAAACATAGGACATCACTTTTTTGTAACTAATGGCCATTTGGATGGCAGTAGTAATTTAGCAGAATGCTTTACATAACAAGAAAATAGTGTTTTATGCTGACTGCAAGTTTGGGGTACAAATCACATCCAAAAATTCATCCAGGCTTTTGTGGCTTCAGTCACATTTGAGACTATTGGTTCTTCTGAATTTATGTATTCATTGGTCTTTCTATGTCTAACACATCCCAGAAAGTCATTATGTTCTTGCTAATAATCTTTATCACGTGCAGGTCACCAAATTGTGTCCGCTAGTCCTGGAGGCAGCAGTGTTTCTCACTCAGATTCCACCTGATTTGTGGGTGATGGAAGAAGAAAAACATGTTTTCTGTAGGGGTATTTTAGGCCTCTTATACCAAGAGAGCATATGGGTCAGCTATTAAGTCTTTCAGATGTTTCTTTCAGAGCCTCCCAAAGAAGGAGAGAATGCGGTCATCCTGCTTAGCAGTGCATTCTTTAAAAGTGAAGCCCCTGGTGCTGTCAACATGCATTTAACTGTACATCCTTTACTGGCCAAAGATTCAGGGCTTCAGGTTACAATTAAATATTTCCTAGTCGTCAGATTGTTGAAAGATAGGCTCAAGAGTATACTTTCTCATTCATGTAGCCACATTGGAAACCCTTTTTAGAAATCTTATGGGTGTTCATTCAGCCTCTCACAATTATCATACCTATGTGTTTTAGCCTACTCTATGCACATGGTTACATACAGCAGTATTTTGAAAAAGGGAGTTGCTTGGGTGACCATATTATGCTGAAATACTTTTTTTTGCAAATTCATAGAGGTTACATGAATTGTACTGAAGTTTGTGGAAGTGTGTCTCTTTTAAACTCCTACCTCTACGTGACAGCAAGTTATTCAGGGTAACTCAGTCAAATAAGGTCTCTGTGTCAGGGACACCAGCTGGCTGTATGAGGAGAGTGAGCTGAGAACGTATTACTGATATTCACAGAGAATAGCTTAAATCAGAGCATGGTGGCCCTACTCCTATCTGATGTCAGTACTCAGAAGGTGATTATGAGGTATTAGGCATGGCCTCTTTTTAGATGTATTTCCACCCATTATGGCCTGCTCATTCACATAGTTCAGATGCCATTCGTGGTTCCAGTCCTGACCAAGGTCCAGAGCCACAATGACTACCTGCCTCACTACAGTATACTGTCATTAGCCCTTCCAACAAATAGAGGTGAACAGATATAGCTTTAACAGTTCCTCCCCCTGCTAAGTTCTATAGGTGCCCAGACTGCATAAATGAACCGACATCTGTGTCATTGTCAGGGTTTCATCTCTAATGCAGACTTTGACACATGCCATTATGAATATTGACACTGTGTATTATCATTCCCTGCAAAATGATATATTTTGCAGAGAATAAGTTTCTAAGGCCCTTTACAGGTGTATGGAATTGGAGATCTAATTATGGCATCGTTATTCCATAAAGTCTGTAATATTCTGAGACACACACACACACACATATATATACACACACACACACACACACACACATATATATATATATATATATATATATATATATATATATATATATATATACATAGGTCTGGTCGAAACCATAAGACTGAAGTAAACTTCAAAATTTAAATAGAAAAAATAAAAACAAAAAAAACTTTTTTTTTTATATTTTTGCAAGAGGGCAACACTCCTGCACCCCTACACTTCCTACTAATTAAATATACCAACTCCAAGATCACACTACAGCAAGGAAAATGGTAAAATGCCATTTTGCACTGTACATAGATCTCCATTTAAATGGTTTGAAGTTTCAAAACATTGATCTTACGGTCTCGACCACAAGAAATTCAAAGTTTTGAAACTCTTAAAATTTAGAAGTAGACCGATATATCTATCTGTCTATCTATCTATATCTATATATATATATATATATATATATATATATATATATATATATATATATATGTGTGTGTGTGTGTGTGTGTGTGTGTGTGTGTGTATATATATATATATATATATATATATATATATATATATATATATATACACACACACATATATATATATATATATATATATATATATATATATATATATATATTTATATAATATATAAAAAAATAATGAAGGTCACAGTACCCAAAGAACAGCAGTGTAGAAAGCAAATAGAAATCCCAGGATAAACCAGTGCAGTCGCCATAGCTATAAACATAAAACAGTTTTATTGAAGAACATAAAATAGAGAATGAGCACTTTCAGGTAGTGCCCACCCTTCTTCAGATTCAAAAGTGCCTAAGCAAACAAATAGTATATATATACGAACCCTATCCAGTCATATTCATCTATTGAATTTACCAACCAATGTAAGCACATTAAAAATCTTAACCAATGTGAATGCTAAAATAAACTACTTAACCAATTAAAAAAAGTCCATTTGACCCATAAAAATGTTTATGTACATAGGATATTCTAACTAAAAACTTATCATTGTTATATAAAAATGTGTATCCAAATATGTATATATATATATATATATATATATATATATATATATATATATATATATATATATATATATACACTCACACACACACACACACACACACACACACACACACACACACACACACACACACACACACACACACACACAGTGGATATAAAAAGTTTGAAGACCCCTGTTAAAATGCCAGGTTTTGTGATATAAAAAAATGAGACCACAATAATTCATTTCAAAATGTTTCCTACCTTTAATGTGACCTATAACCTGTACAATTCAAATGAAAAAACAAATCTGTTAGGGGAAAAAAATATAAAAAAATAAATAAAGCACAATACGCTGCTTATAAGTGTGCACACCCTTAAACTAATACTTTGTTGTGTTGTGTGTGCACACCCTTAAACTAATACTTTGTTGAAGCACCTTTTGATTTAATTACAGCATTCAGTCTTTTTCAGTAGGAGTCTATCAGCATGGCACATCTTGACTTGGCAATATTCGCCCACTCTTCCTTGCAAAAGCATTCCAAATCTATCAGATTGTGAGGGCATCTCTTGTGCACAGCCCTCTTCAGCTCACCCCAATGATTTTCTATTGGATTTAGGTCTGGTCTTTGGCTGGGCCATTCCAAAACTTTAATTTTCATCTGGTGAAGCCATTCTTTTGTTGATTTGGATGTATGCTTGGGGTCATTTTTGTGTTGAAAGGTGAATTTCCTCTTCATCTTCAGTTTTCTAACAGATGCCTGAAGGTTTTGGGCCAAAATGACAGGTATTTAGAACTGTTCATAATTCCCGCCACCTTGACTAAAGCCCCAGTTCCAGCTGAAGAAAAGCAACCCCAAAACATGATACTGCCCACAACCACGCTTTACCGTGGGGATGGTGTTCTTTTGGTGATGTGAAGTGTTGTTTTTGCGCAAAACGTACCTTTTGAAATTGTGGCCAAAAAGTTCACCCTTGGTCTCATCAGACCATGACACATTTTCCCACATGCTTTTGGGAGACGATGTATTGTTCTGTAAATTATAGCCGGCCCTGGATGTTTTTCTGTGTAAGAAAAGGCTTCCGCCTTGCAACCCTACCCCGTAGTCCAGACATATGGAGAATATGGGAGATTATTGTCACATGTAGTACACAACCAGTACTTACCAGAAATTCCTGCAGCTCCTTCAGTGTTGCTGTAGGTCTCTTGGCTGCCTCCCTGACCAGTTTTCATCTTGTCTTTTCATCAATTTTGGAGGGACGTCCAGTTCTTTGCAATTTCACTGTTGTCCCATATTTTCTCCACTTTTTCATGACTGTCTTCACTGTGTTCCATAGTATATCCAATGCTGTGAAAATGTTGTACCCTTCTCCTAACTGATACCTTTCAACAATGAGATCTCTTTGATGATTTATAAGCTCTCTGCGAACCATGGTTTTTGCTGTAGCAGGTAACTGAGTAAATATTAGAAAAATCCTACAAGGACAGCTGAACTTTACTTGGGGTTAATTAGAGTCTCTTTAATTGATGGCAGGTGTGTACCCTAGAAGACTGAATGCTGTAATTAAATCAAAATGTGCTTCAATAAAGTATTAGTTTAAGGGTGTGGACACACAACAAAGTATTAGTTTAAGGATGTGCACAATTATGCAACCAGTGTATTGTACATTTTTTAGTTTTTTATATTTCTTCCCCTAACAGATTTGTTTATTTTTCAATTGAATTGTACAGGTTATAGGTCACATTAAAGGTGGGAAAAGTTTTGAAATGATTTATTGTGGTCTCATTTTTTTATATAACAAAAACCTGACATTTTAACAGGGTTGTGTAAACTTTTTATAGCCACTGTGTGTGTATATATATATATATATATATATATATATATATATATATATATATACTTACAATGCTGAATTTCAACATATTAAATCTTAAGCCATAGACAAGCACATTTATAACACCAATAACTAAATAACTAACCCTTTCCAGAACTTAAAAACTACTTACTTACCCCTTTTAACAGAAACTGGACAATGTACAAACAAACTAGGTGGAGGGGAGGCTGTGGCCCCACACACACTCTAATTATATAGACTAACTCCATGATTGGACTACAGTGGGGAAAAGGGCATATACCTTTAACTTGCATTACAGTACTCTACACACTGCCATGACTGCTGGGAATGCACAAAACATTTGCCAAATTACTTTAGATACTTCCCATAAAAATGAGTCAAACCAACATTTAGAAGCACTACAACACTACTTTCTACACGACTATCTGAATTCTAACAGTCAGCACTTTAAGCTACAGTAATTCTTTTTATCACAAGCAAGTCACAGGTGAAGGAAAACCCACAAGAAGTCAATCCCCAGGATTCAGCAAGCTCAGCACGGTGTACAGGAATAATGCAAAAGCTGCTGCAGGCAATATGGCCAACATGCGATCCAGGAATGAGCTCCTGGGATGTGCACGAGCACTCCTGCACTATTCCTGCATGAACACAGCCCCTGTATGCTAATTACTTAATTTTCTGGTGAAAACCATGCAAATGAGGTGAACTAGCGATCCAGGAAGCAGGCAGACATCCATGCAGGAGTAGTGTAGACTGCAGTAATGCATTCAGCCAGTAGCTGAATACATTTCTGAAAACTACAAAACGGAGGCATGACAGCTCATAAAAAAGCATGTATTATAAGGGTCAGGCATGCCATTGGCCAAATATATGGCCATAATCATGAAAACTAGTTTCAAAATTATAAAAAATAACTTTGGCCGATTTTGGCCATTTAAGCATAGGGCAGTGGTGCGCAAATGGGATCAGCCTGAAAATAAGAATAAAAAAGCTGGAAAAAAGCTTTTAAACCAAAATCATCATTTTACCATAATAGTCAATGGCATGTGTAACACAACAAGACCATGGAATAGGGGTTGCTAAGGGGGAAGGCTGAGTGTTGGTTTTGTAACCATGCATTAGCAGTCAGTTCTATGCAAATGAGGGGAATGATACTGAATCACAGATTTCCCCTCAGTGCTAGCTTGCAACCAACCGTGTAGGTGCAATAACACCATGGGCTAAGCTGAAGAGCTAGATGACCTCATGAGGGGGAGTGTCATGACTGCTGTAAGCTTATTGGAGCCCATGTTTGCCCTTAGTTAAGCACAGCTATGGAAGGGGTGAGTCTGAAGCTGCCTAGCAGTATTTACATTGCCTAAATGGGTGTGCGCTCCTCGCACTGGGTTTAAAAAAAAAAAAAACAGGAAATAGCAGCTCCGTTCACATTTGAGCACTGGGTTTGCATGGCGCACCTCGGGTCTTAAACAGGAAGGCAATGGGAAGTGAAAACCACAGTAGGAAGGTAATCAAGGAGAACTAGCATAGGTGGCAGGTGAAATGTATCAGAAACAGCCAATTACACATGCAGCAGCCCAGCCCAGCACACTACTATAAACTATGCAAAGACCTTTCACTCTGGTTTTTCCCACAAACTCTACACACCGGTGTACACAAATGGGGAAATATTACCTAACAAAACCAACAAAATGATACGGGCTGCTGTCGCTCTCATAAACCAATATGTGGAAGAGGCTGAGGGTGGTGAGGATGAGAATGCTGATGACCAACCCACAGTGAGGAGGAGGAGAAGAGTGTACAGACTCAGGGTAACCTACCAGGGGCTACATGAGCTGGAGATAGTGGAGTGCTATAGGGTGGACAGGGACCTCGTACAGTAAATTCTTGAGCTGTGCCAGCCACACCTCACACACAGAACCAACAGAGGGGAACCCATCCCAGTGGATACCAAGGTATGTGTAGGCTTAAGAATACTAGCCACGACTACCTTCTAAAGGCCAACTGGGGATATCATGGGGATCTCACAGGCATCAGCATCCAGGGTACTTCACCAGTTCCTGGATGCCATGTCAGTACATATATTTCCACAACACCCATGAGGCGTTGACCAACAATATGCATCTCTTCCACCAAATAGCAGAATACCCTAAGGTAGTGGGTGCTATAGACTGCACACACATACACATCAAAGCACCACCTGATGAGCGAGGTAGGATCCACATAAACAGCAAGGGCTTCCCCCTCCATCAACTGCCAGGTTGTGTGCGATGCCCATGGGCATTATAATGAATGTGTGTGTGCTCACAGTCCTGGAAGCTATCACGACTCCCACATATGGCATATGATGCAGCTATACCAGAGATTTGCCAATGGGGACATCTCATATGGCCACCTATTGGAGGATTCTGGTTACGCACTGGAGCCGTGGCTGATAACACCCATCAGAAATGCACACAGACTTGAACAAGAACTCCATAATGAGGCACACGCACAAACCAGAATCATAACAGAGCATGTATTTGGGATGCTCAAGTCACAGTTCCGGTGCCTGGACATATCCGGTGGAGCCTTGCAGTATTCTCCAGCTACATGTACCCAAATTTTCATTGTATGTGCCATGCTACACAATATGAACCTGTGGAAATAGCTGCAGAAAGATCAGCATGGGGCAGGGCCACACAGCCCCCCACCATTGCCAAGGCCAGCACAGGCACAGTCTGACTTGGAGGAGGAACAACCTGAGTTTGCCCCTGTAGGCAGAATGAGAAGTGCCCAGTATGCCCAGGCTTTGGCAAAGAGACAATGCATAGCACATACACTGACATGCTAGATACCCAGGGAATGATACCACTCTCTGACTTGCACATACAGTAAAAGGGATGCCAAATATGACATTACTTGTGCTTTACCATGTATAGGGAGTGTACTATGTGCATTCGACACAGTTAGCCCTCCAGCACCATCCTCAATAAGGGCACAGCCACAAGGTAAGTCACTCTCCCTATTAATTGCTAAATGGAGTAGTATATTATGTTACTTGTATCTATGGTATGGATGTGAGCATGCAAGAGAATCAGGTGGCTGAATGGGATGGCAGCAGAAAGTAGACACCTATATGGGCAGCATGAAATACATAACAAATACTGGTGTCAACGTAGTAGGCAGTACTAGACAAGGTGACAATTCCCACTGCAGGACATGTGGTGGGCCAAATGTGTGTCCATAGGACACACACATGCATGTCAGTGAGGCTCACATACTCAACAACAGTCTCAGCCAGCAGGACAGGTGTAGATGACCACAAAGAAAGGCTGTGCTAAGACCTCTGATTGATGGCAACAGAGAACAGCTCCCCTCCAGACCTACACAGACAGACTACAACAGGTCAGGCCATTGGATGTTATTCTGAAGGGTAAGAAGTCCGAAACTGAAATGTAGGTCAATAAAACCTAACAGCTGTACTCCACTGATATGCCTCTATTCTACATGATAGGTCAGAATACAGAATGAAATGGAAGTCAACAGAGTACCTGATATACCAGTACAGTCATAACAAATTTTACAGTTGTCAGGTGTCTCCCTCCCCACAATCCTATATAGAAATGTAATAACATATATGTGTGGGTATAATAACAGTGGAGCACAGATTACCTGAGCTGGGCAAATTAGCAGGATAGATTGTTGCACGTGTACAATATGCAGGGCTCTGTGTGTTAGGTTGTTGTGTGTTGTATATTGTATGGAAGTGGTCAGCATATAGGCATGGAGGGTTGTGTCCCAGTGGCCTATGGCTAGTACTGTTGATGATAGGGCCAAGTTCTGACAACTGCAGTGCCAAACACAATGCATCCCAGCAAGACACAATCCATCAGTAATCCATACTAATTGTTCAGATGTAATATCTGTCATCATCTGAAATATGGACATGCCATGAATGTGGGCCCAGACATGCACACAGTACACAGGTGGAAGTACCCTAGACAGGGTCTATAAAATGTAACTGTCAAATGGACACACCTTTGGAATTGTAGATACCGGTTAGCAGCACATTACTTCTCTGTGTAGTATGGAATACTGATGTAGTCTGGCCAAACACTGACAGACAACAAAAGACACAGTTAAGAAGTACTGAGAAACTGCTGATGTCCCTGCAAAAGCCAGCATAAGGGGAATGTCCCACGTATATCTGTGAGTCAGCTGCAAGAAGCTTCCATAGCACACATGCACTCAGCTCACCCCACCATCAGCCACAGGTTTATCACAGATCATATCCCTGCTGTTGGGAATGAGTAATGTATGACCCCCCCCCACTTCTGAATGGAAATACCCACAGAATACAGCATGGTGAAGAGGTGTTCCATGCAGGTGTGTCTCTAGCTGTAAGCAGCACCCTGTCAGCATCCACACCAATGGATTAATAAGGACAGAAGCTATTGCCATTAACACCATGCACACCTACCCTGTCACCCCAGGTGAATCCAGCCTCACCCGTACTGCAAATGTATGTTATCTCATGGAGTCCCAAATAACAACATAACACAGTCAACAGAACACAAATGCAAGGCCATGTCGACAAATCCCAGTAGCATGCCCACCATGTCCTACTGTATGAACTGTGGACCAATCCCAAATACTGCAGGGATGAAGTGATAACTATAGGGATACTTATCAGATATTGCTTGCATAATGTTAGGAAGAGAATAGAATAATGGGGGGGGGGGTAGAAGCATGGGCGCCATGGAGTGTGTGAAGTCTGAAACTCTAATGTGTGCCCATATTATCACTGCCTGCAAACACAGGAATGGGTGGCTACAAACCTGCTCATAAACCACAATGTGAAGGTGAACTGATCAGATATATGAGCCCTTCCTCTGGGTAATCTGCGTGAATCTGTACAGCTGAGCGGTATGGCCAGGATGCACGTTCATAGGTTCATAGGTAGGTGCTAGGCTATTGGCCTTAGGGCCTATATAAGCCTAGCCAAAAGGTACCCTGGCTTTCGCCACCCAAGAAAGTTATTTTCCTGTTCCACTGTCGAGTAGAGCCACAGAAGTGATCCCGGGGGTGAATTTCCTATCTCCCATCCAATCATCAAGATTTTTCTTGAAGAGTGCTAATGAGGAGCTTTGATATAGATAGGTAGTTTGTTCCAGAGTATGGGAAGTCTCTGGGACAGGAATCTATCCCTCCAGCATGTTCTGTTTATTGTGGTGACAAGATTTAGGGTCCCTAGAACAAGTAGCTCATAGGGATTGGGATTTTTTTAAATGGAGTATGTCCAAAAGCTCTGGGTTTGACATAGCTTTGTGTGTTAGGCAGAGATTGCTTCTGAGTAGGCGATATGTGATGGAGTAAAGATGCAGTTTTTGGAGACGGTCTGCGTAGGGCATCTGTTTGAGGCCGATAATCCTTTTTGTGAGGTATTTCTGCAGCCTTTCCAGTTATTGTTGATGTCTTGCGAGGTACGTACCAAAAGGGGCATTGTACTCTATAATGAGTCTAATGAGTGATGAGTAGAGGGGAAAAATGACCTCTTTTTTCACAGATGAGAAACCTTTTGTGATGAGGTGTGCCACATAGAAGGATTTCCTGACTACTGTGGCGATGTGATTATCAAAGGAGAGACTACTGTCCATCTGTGTCCCAAGGTCTCTTATCACATTTTCAGTGTTAAGTAGACTACCACCTATGTGGTAGTTCATGGGTACAGAGTTTTTACCAAAAGGGATGACAATGCACTTTTTGGCATTGAGCTTGAGGCCATGGCTTTAACTCCAGGCATCTGTCTCAGAAAGGCCCTTTTGTTGGATGTCCACATCTTTTGGAGTTTTGATTATGGTTCCTAGTTTGCAGTCATCTGCAAACTTCATTAGCCAAAGATCTTCTGTGTTAGCCTGTACTTCAGTGAAGCAGATACCAAACAGGAGAGGACCCAGGACTGAACCCTGTTGTACTCCACTTGTCACTAGTCTGAAGTTGGATTTGGAGTCTGCTACTTTCCCAGTGTGGGTTCTGTCAGTGAGCCAGTTGGCAACCCATCTTGTGACATAGGGATTTATACCTAGTTTAATGGGTTTATCTATAATTCCAGAGTGGGGGATGGCATCGAAAGCCTTGGCGAGATCTAGATAGGCTGTGTGAACCACCTTACCCTCATCTACGGCTTTGGTGACTGCTTCAAAGAAGTCTATCAGGTTTATGAGACATGATCTGCCTTTTACAAACCCAAACTGGGTGGGATCTTGAGTTTGGTGATTACCCATGTCATTGTTTATAAGTATAACTTTGCAGACCAGGCTCATCAGGCTAATAGGGTGGTAGTTTCTGGGGTCCGTGGTGGCTCCCCCTTTGTGGAGTGGGATAGCTGTTGCTGTGTGCCATTCAGTGGGCATATAGCCTGAGGTGAGGCTATGATTGAACATTGTACTTAGGTGGGGTGCCAGTTCGTTCTGTAGTTCATGTAGAACACAGCCTGGGATGTTGTCAGTTCCCATGGAAGCTGTGTTCTTGGCTTTGGAGAGTGTGTTTTTTACCTGTGCAGCTGTGATTACAGAAACTTTGCATTCTTCCAGTATAGAGATGGGCCCTTTAGGGGATGACAGGGGGTAAACTTAGCACTGAACCTATCTGCCAGGATGTTAGAAATATCAGTTGTTTCTGTATATTTAGTGCCATTGTGCTGTAACGCAGAGCAGATCTGAGTGTTGCCATTGAGATTCTTGACATAGCTATAGAATGCTTTGTGGTTGTCTTTAGAGTCAGTGGCAGTTTTGTTTTCATAACTAGCTTTGGTGGATTTTATGAAGGATCTTAGCTTCTTACTGTGCTGACCAAGGAGTTTCTCCAATCATGGAATTTTACTCTTTTTTGCAACAGTTTCTTTCTTCTGTTGTAGAGTTTGTTTATGGCAGGGGACCACCAGATTGGCTTCCTTTTTTTGGAGGATAGCATCTTGGTTCTGTTAGGAATTGCATGATCCACGCACTCATGTAAGTGCTTATAAAGTGCATTTGTGTAGGATTCAGCAGTCATACCTCTATTGTCCGTCAGCATGGGTGTCATGAAGTTTGACACTTCTGTCTTAAGAAGAGTGAAGTTGGCTTTGGAGAACTTTTTTATGGTGGTTTCCATAATGGGGGGTGGGGGAGAGATGTGGATGTCTAAGGTGATTACCTTGTGGTCAGATCTGAACAACAAGGAAGTGACCTCTGGTGTGGAGCACTGGTTGCCCATGTTGGTAATAACCAGGTCTAGGATATTGCTGCCCCTGGTGGGGGTGTGGATAAGTTGATCCAAGGCATTGGAATTTATGAATTCCAGAAAACGTTGAGCACAAAAGTTGGTACATGAGTAGTTTTCCCAGTTAATGGTGGAGTTGTTGAAATCACCCATTATTAGGGTGTTAGGTTGTACCCTAATATTTTCCAGTATATCAAGAAATAAGGAGTGGAAATCCTGGGACATGGTGGGGGATCTGTAGCAAGCTACAGTTTGGATTGCAGTCTTGCCCAGAGTTAGTTGCACTTGGATAATCTCAGATGCATTATGCTGAGCAACTATCCTGGAGTTGTGGATATCCTTAATGAATATGGACACGCCTCCTCCTTTAGTGTTTTGGTCCAGGTTAGGTGGCCGAAAGGTGTGGTATTATTTATAGCCTTGTAATGCAGGGGTACTCTCTGGAGCCTTGAACCAAGTCTCTGTCACTGCACAGATGACGATATTCTCCATTTTAAGGAGTGCCTCGAGTGAGTGAATTTTGAGGTTTAGACTTCTAGCATTGAGTAGCAATACCCTCAGATTCTGCTTGCTTGTACCTGTTACGGTGGTGAATTTGCATTTGAACCTTGCCTAAAAATGGCACTACAGGGGTGGCTAGAGCCTTAGCAAGTATCCAGAATCCCAAGGGCGACAGGTGCAGGCCATCTCTGGCAAAGCATCGTGGTTTGTCAATCATGGCATCCCTGGCATCCCAAGCAGACAGATACTGGATCCCCTTAGAATGACACCAGAAGCTTAGCCAATTGTTGAAGTCAATCACTTTGTCCTTGTACTGTGGTATCATTCTGGGTGATGGCAGTATGCTACTCAGGGCTAGGGTCATATCTGCTTGAGCTACAAGATCGGACAGCTCTTCCATGTCCCTTTTCATGTAGTCCAGGGAGGTACATCTCAGGTCATTCACACCAACATGGACAATGACAGAGTCATATTTGTACTTGTTGTGGAGTGACCTGAGTGCATGCATTATGTGGTGGATCCTGGCACCCGACAGGCAGCTGACAGTAACTTTCTCCTTGTTTAGCCTGGTGAGTAGAACATCAGTGTGCCTGACTATAGAGTCACCTATGACTAGAGTGTTGGGTACGTTGTTATGCCTTATGGGCTGTGGTTCAGTGGCACACTGAGTTTGTGGGCTATGTGTCATTTGGGTTGTGTTGGGGGGTGGAGGTTGATTGTGCTTCTACTTTGGAGGTCCTTGTTGCTTGGGCAGGTTTTTACTGAGAGCCTCCATGAATGTAGGTGTGTGTTTTGTGTTTCTATGTGTGTGTTTTGGTGGTGTAGGTTTTGAGGGACTATGTGCTGAGTGTGGTGTGGTGCAAGTGTTTACCGTCTCCTCTTGATTGTCTAGTCCAGTCTTGGGTGAAGAGAGCTTTGCTTCCAGTTTGGCTATATAAGTGCATCTCTCACAGGTTGTAGTGTTGGGTTGTAGGAGGAGAGGGTTGTCTGTGTACATGAAGCAATTGCTGCATTGCCCCAAGATGCCCAGATTCATCAGGTAGACAGGAGAAATCACCAGGAGCTGACCCTTAGACATGCCTGGATAGGTGCTTATTTTTTAAGTACTAGAAACTGTTTTCCTCTAGACAAGTGAGAAATGTTGAGTGCTGTAGTAATTTGTAGCTTATTTAGTGCTGAAGAAGTGCTGAGCTCAAAGAAACAGACTTGAGTGCTGAAACTAAAAAACTGTTTAGTTCTAAGAAACAGAATTAAGCTAGAAGGCTTCCCTCCAACACAGAAAGGCTTGGGGGCTCAGAAGCCCACAAATAGTCCTGGACATAGCAAATCCGTATCCAGACTAGACTACCCACAGGAAAGGCAGGAAACAAGCTTAGAATTTTTTTTAAGTGGAAAGAGAGAAAGGAGGAGCAGAAACTAAGTGGATTGGCCTTCTCAAATGTTCTGCCTGTATTAGGTAGAATGAGGTAATAACACTAGACTGGAAGGAGTGACCCAGATCGAATTTACAGCAGGGGCAGGAAACTGCAAATCCACCAACTATAAGAACAGCATACCAATAGAGAGGGAGGGTGGGAAACAAACTGCAGAAATGTTTCTCACAGCAGGTGCTTACTCTAAGCTGTAGTCCAGGTGACCTCAGTCAGCCAGTGACCTTAAACAATCCTCTCTCACTGCAATGCCTAATGGCTTTGGCTAAACCAAGATGTCCCTGAACATGTGCTCAGACACACAGCCTCCACAAACACTAGTCCCAAACACAAGCCTGAATATGGACAATGCTACAAATAACCACACTACTTAGCAACAAACTGCAGAAATGTTTTTCACAGCAGAAAAGCAGCAGTGAGCCTTTAAATAAAAGGCCATTCTGTCATGTCGATAGATGTACAAGCAGGGGATCCTCAGCCACCACAGTACCAAGGTGCTGGACCATTTACACAGACCCATCAGCAAGTGTCTGCAGCTCCCCTTCCAGAATGGCATGAGTGTGTAAGAATATGTAGGCTGCAGACCACAATACTGGACACAGCTTCATTCATCTTGTATTCCCCAGGAAATTACTGTGAGCAAATAAGTATATCTGTCAGTAGTTGATGACATAATACATCACAGTGTAAAACAGTACATATCTCTGAATATCTATGCCAGCACCAAAACCATGTAGCACAAGCAGCACAGACATGATTAGTTACAGTGTCCCACTATCCTTTGCCCACTGTGATGCCATATGGTCAACCTATCTACAGATATCCTACAGGTTGCCAGCTGTAAGTGTAGGACACAAATGCCTGCATTGGAGTAGAACCTACCTGTAGTGGAGTCACACATTCAATACAGAAGGTCATACTGGGCATGGTCCCACACGTAACAATGAAGCCCATGTCTGACAACAACAGTGGACTATACATATCTGTCAGTCACAGATTTCTGTGCACACACATCACATTGCACACCATTCATGCTTTGCACACACATTAGATAGGAATACACACATATATCCAACGACAATACATTATAATAGGTCAAACATACGCAAACAGAGATGTGGGGAAAAAAGAGACAGACAGTGACAAAGAGCTCCCCATCATGATGCCTGTCCCACCCATCACACATCCAGTTGGCCAATATCACATGATGTGCCGAGTTCTATCACTGCAGACATTTGCTACTGGTAGCCCTCAGCACTATAGTGTCTGTGATGGTTGTGATAATTGTAACATGACAGTACAAGTCATTATTCATCTTGCAGTCATATACGCAGTTCTGTCAAATGCAAAGTTGTTTGTGACTGAGTGTTGTATGTGCGTGTTTCCAGAGGAATGGTATATGGCCCATTCACACACTGCACTCCCCATTGCCCTAGTTTAGCTAGCCTGCTGGTGTCTGTCATCTTGAAATAACCATGTGGACAAGGTCTAGCCCTATAAGCTCCATGGCATGTGCAATAACTGCCTAATACTATAGTGTAACATACTAGTTAGGTAGGAGTTCTAATTCCAGACACAGCAACTGTGAAACTGTGTATGTGTGTGTGTGTGTGTGTGTGTGTGTGTGTGTGTGTGTGTGTGTGTGTGTGTGTGTGTGTGTGTGTGTGTGTGTGTGTGTGTGTGTGTGTGTGTGTGTGTGTGTGTGTGTATGAGGATCAATGATTTTGAGGCCATTCACAGACACTACACCTCCCATTGCCATACTTTAGTAAGCCTGCTGTCATTCACCTTGAAATGTACCTTTGGACAATGGCTAGCCCTGTAAGTTCTGTGGCATGTGCGATAACTGCGTGATGCTATAGTGTAACATACTAGTTAGGTAGGAGTTCTAATCTCAGTCATGGCAACTGTGAAACTGTGTGTGTAAAGAGTAATGCTTTTGAGGACATTCACAGACACTACACCTCCCATTGCCCTACTTTATCAAGTCTGCTGATGTCAATCACCTTGAAATACCTCTTTGGACAAGATTCAGCCCCATAAGCTTTGTGGCATGTGCACTAACTGCGTAATACTATAGTGCGGTGTACTAGTTAGGTTGTTAGACTTTTGGCTTTTCCCAGTTAGGGGTCGCCACAGCGGAACTCCAGTCTACTAATGATTGGCAGCTGGTTTTTATGGTGTCAAGTTGCCAGCCCGACACCCAACCTGCAACAAAGGCACACACATTCAACACATGTCTTTTGACCGCCCACTCGACCGCAGGGAGGACATGCAGACTCCACAAAGAAGGCACTCCCAACCCAAGCCGAGAATCAAACAGGAGAACTTCTTGCTGTGAGGTAACAATGCTACTGGTGCACCACCGTGGAAGTGTGATGTACTAGTTATGGAGGAGTTCTAATTACTACAGTCACTACACCTTCCATTGCCCTACTTTAGCAAGCCTGCTGATGGCAGTCACCTTGAAATACCTCCTTGGACAAAACTAAGCCCTGTAAGCTCTGTGGCGAGTGCAATAACTGTGTAATGCTATAGTGTGATGTACTAGTTAGGTAGGAGTTCTAATCCTAGACATGGCAACTGTGAAACTCTGTGTGCAGGTGTGTAGAAAATAATGCTTTTGAGGCCATTCACAGTCACTACACCTCTCATTGCCCTACTTTATCAAACCTGCTGATGTCATCTACCTTGAAATACACCTTTGGAGAAGGGTTAGTCCTATAAACTCCGTGGCACATGTCATTAATGTGAAACAATGTTATAGCAGTAACCACATATATGGGTTTGGATCTCATCTGTGGCAAGTGTTTGTGTGTGTTCCTCAAAGATTTTGTCCCCATTTACAGCCAATACCCATCTCAGAGCCTGACTTTAGCAGTCCTGCAGATATCATCCACCTTACAAGTATCTGTTGCAAAGCCTAACCATGTCAGGTCAGTGTTGCATGTGGTAAATGTGTAACATAATTGTCCATAAAGGTTGTTAGATAGAGGTTTGAACCTCACCCTTGGCAAAGGTAAATGTGTGATTAGGGTACAGTTATTTTTGTGATATCTCACCCACTACATCACCTAATGCCAGTATTTACAATGGCTGTTGATATTCCTCACCTTAGAAGTACCTTAGGACAATATCCATCCAATAAGCTCCATGGCGCATGTGATAAATGTGGTACACTGTAATAGCAATACATAGCTAGGTAGGGGTTTGAATCTCAGTACTGGCAAGCATGTGTGTGTGTGTGTCTGTTATCAGTATCCTGTGTGGAGGTTACTGGGATTGTGTAATGACAGGATGCATTGTTGGGCAGGATTTGTTAATTGATTATACTGAAGACCTACTACATGCCACAATGTCCACCTTATAAGGACAACAGATGTCAAACAGCAGAGAGGCTGGTGTAGACAATCCATAGCCCTACATGTGACATTATGGGTCAGTGAACAACATAGGAAACCCTTGTATTACTCAGAGAGCACTCTCCACCCATGTCTCATACACAAACACACTTGCTTAGCAACAACCACTATATTGGTAGTTCCCTGCATATTGCCCACAGATAGTAACCACAGGGCGATTGCAGTGGACTACATGCCTGTTGACCACAACACAGCAAGTGACATCAGAATGTACTGTGATGTGTAACATCTCCTTACTGAGTGTGTGTTATCCAGCAAGTAAAAGGACATGGCACCCTGTCCCATCCCGAAAATAGGCAAATAATGGCTTACAGTGGTCCTTTGCTATGTTTCCCACTGGACGCCTGCAACAACTGCAGAAACTGCAAATGTAACCCACAAAGGGAATACTATGCCTTATACACATGCCCTGTATGGACAGATGCCACTAACTCTACTGAATACATGTATCATGCTGTCAATGCAGGTGCAGGCATGCCCTCAGTTCCATAGCTAGGTCTCACCACATGAGGTCAGGAATGCCACATTAGGTAATCTGTCCACACAACAAGCCCCAGAGACCACAAGTACACTTCTACACATCACAGAGCATGCATGTGGGACATGTGCACAACCCAGACACTGTCCATGTTATGGAATATAGATCAAATACATGGCAAGCATTGCACCGCACTGGCCACCCATAATAGTAACCCAGATGAGTGGATGGGGAATACACTAACCACCTGTGTAGGCCAATCCAGGAACTACACCCCTGAGCCACACTGGAGATCATTGTCATGTGGCCTGATGCCAAGGTATTCCCTTTGCCTAGCCTTGTACAGCCTTCTGGCAGAGGCAACTACTACACACCTGTCAAGCAATGAACCCATTCATGTAAGTACTGGCAAGTGTGTGTGTGTGTGTGTGTGTGTGTGTGTGTGTGTGTGTGTGTGTGTGTGTGTGTGTGTGTGTGTGTGTGTGTGTGTGTGTGTGTGTTTGTGTGTGTCTGGAGATTAATGATTTTAAAGCCATTCACACTCACTATACCTCCCATTGCCCTACTGTAGCATGCCTGCTGATGTCAGTCTCCTTGAAATAACCCTTTTGCCCTATGTCAGCCTGATAAGTTCTGTGGCTCGTGTGATAACTGCATAATACTGTAGTATTGAAAACTAGTTAGGTAAGAGTTCTAATCTTGACCTTGCCAATTGTGATAATGTGTGTGATTCCCTAGGAGACTTTGATTGACTATAGCTGCAGTGCATGCTGTTGATTGCTGTTAACACCTGCTTTTGCGGACAGTCACATGTACTACACTTCCTTTTCCCTCCTGTATCACTGTTGCTGATGTCACTCAACTTCAAATATACGTTTCGAGAGTGCTCCAACGTGTAAGCTCTGTGCTGTGTGGAATAACTGCATAACAATGTAATAATAATACATAGTCATGTAGGGGTTTGAAACTCAGTACTGGTAAGTGTGTGTTATCAGTGTCTTGTGTGGGGGTAGGGGTGATTGTGTAATGACAGGATCCATTGCATTGTTGGTTATGCCATGTCATTATATTGAGGAGCTACATGTCCCATTGTCAACATTACAAGTCCAACATTTTCCAAACATTCTAGAGATAGTTGTTGACAATCCTCAGCCATAAATGTGTACAGCCATGTGCAATTACCATGTGACAGTATGGATTAGTACACAATATAGGCAACCGTCATAATGCACAGATACCACTCTCCACCCATGGATCATACACAAACATGCTTGGCTCTTACTCTCCTACTCCCTTCCTTTCTTAATTTGTCTCTGTCTGTCTCTCTCACTCCCTCTCTGGTGGATGTGGAAAAGTACACCTGCTTTGCTTAAGCAGCAGCTTGAGTTTTGTAAGTGATGCTCATGATCAGCTGATGGCCTGTGCATGAATTGCAGTCCCCCACTAGCTAATTGCATGTGGAACAGCTGTAGTATCATTCCTATAGCCAATTGAATAGAAACACACTCCTATAACTAAGCGCTTCATGTGTGTGTTGGCCCTTTTCCTTCACTGTGAGCAGGACTTCATGTGGGTGTTTGACAAACAGCATCACAGAGAGTAGTTGGATATACCTCTTAAAACATACACTGTGGAGACAGGCCAACAAAAAGGAGGGAGATTTCCCAGACATGGGGACAGAATGTAAGTATTGCTCTTCTACATTTGAAGTAATATTGGCTTAACTGGGTTTGTGTGGATATGGCTATCCTACATGATTTAATATCTGTCATGGCAGTGTTATCTAGTTGAGGAAACTCACACCTGTAGGGCTATCTGCAGACTGGCCAGTGTTGGGAGTCTTACATGTGTTGTGTTACTCACACTTTTCCTATCTTTAGAAATACAATAGAATACTCTGAGGATTGCAGTCAGTACAGGGTGACAGCCATGTGAGTTACTGGCTTCATATCCCTCAGGAGACATATGTTACAACAAACCCTGTTACACCAGTAAATGTGTGGGTTTATCACAGCAACATGTCAATACTGGCCCTGTGTTTGTGCCTCCAGCCACAAGTCTGCCAACCTTTGTACATATGTCATGCAGTAAGAGGTGCATATGTTCAGTACGTCATTATTTACTGACATCATACCTGATAACAAGCCAGTGATATATCAGACTGCTAGACATGTTATGTATAGTAGGCCTTACATTTGAGGACAAAACCTGGACATTCTGTTGTAGTGTGTATAGTAGTGAGGTCTGTGTACCTATGGTGATTGTTGACAGAGTATGCATTGTGAATATGTACCTTGGCCTGTGTACAGACTGTGGTAGATGTCATTGTTCTTGGTCCTGTTCTATCTGATGTTGCATTCTGCTCCATTGTATGGTACTCTATCAGCGTACATGTTTGTAGGGCTAGACCAACACGTCCCATACAACAGTCTGGAATACATTGTGTATTGACCCAGTATATGTAGAGTTAGTGTGTGAGTGGCACATATGAGGATGGTGTTGTTCACACAGTCTATATACTGTAATATTAATTATGCTTACCATATGTGACTGTGGCTGTGTTCAGATTGGTTGTAGGTATGCACATGCACACAGATGTCTGGTACTCCATGCTGTTACATGCCTGTAGAGCCTGCTATATTTGCAGGTACATGTGTATTCCCCCATAAGAAATAAGGCCAGTGTTGTGACAGTCTGCCTGTAGTTTGCACAGTGCTTTGTGACATGCCTAGCAGCTCAGTGCATTTACCCAGTGTGATGTTATGTCCAGATATTTGTCAGATGTACTGTTGCCGGGCCACCATAACTGTTGTGTATTTCTGACAAAGCAGTGGGATGCATTACAGATGTATGTCACTAACTAGTGGGTAGTATGTGGACTTGTGACCTCCGCTCCTCCAGTTATTATGTGTCAGGACAGACAAGAATGAGTGAATGCATAAACTGTGTGAGCTTATTTATTCCAGTATTTTTATGATATCCCCATTTACATGGCTGTAAACTCCACTTTGTCAGGCTTGTTCCACACGTCTTGCACTATGGGGTTCTGTGTATACCTCTGGACTGACCAGAGTGTGTCAGACTGTCCACATTTATTGGTCATATTTCTGCTGTATTTCACAGGATCATTACTATGATTTGTGTGGTACTGCACTATGATGATCTTATGATGTCTGTCAGTAACTGATGGCGTACATGTCAGTATCAGATGTGACTTCCCGCACAGCATTTCTGTTAAGACAACCCCTGTTACAGTAGCACCATTTTACATTTATACCTACAATACTTACATGAGATCCCCTTGCACTAACAGTTTGTGACTATTGGTGCTGAGGTATGACTCCACTACATGGTATGGACATATGCTAAATATATATATATACATATATATATATATATATATATATATATATATATATATAAAGCAATATACAGATGTATATAAATATATAAATATAAGTTTGTTTTTTTTTTGTGTTTATATTTTCCAGATACTGTATATTTTTTATGCTGCTCTTTATTGCATCCTATGTAATTGTTACTATGTCAATGGAGTTTTTCTCCTGGGCCTCTCTGCTGAAAATGGAAATATATCCAGTTAGACTAGCCCAGTTAACAAATGTAAAATAAATAAATAAATAAATAAAAATAAAAATAAATATATATGTGTATGTACATGTATACATTTAGCTACATATGTGTATATATATATATATATATATATATATATATATTTATACATATCTTTATGTGTAAAGATGAGTGTTGTATTTACCTTCTCAGATGTATCGCACCATATTTATCTGATATGTGTTTATTTACATATAACAACTTACTGATTCAACAATATTTCCAATAACAAGTACTACACAATTGTAGAAGTCAAAGCAGTTGTTCACTACTATTCAGTATGTGTACGGACAGATATATTGGAAAAAACAACAAACATTTTCATAGCTGTGATGGCTTAGTGGTTAACTGCTTTGACTATAGTGTACAGGGTCCTGGGTTCAAGACCTGTAAGTGCTGTTTGCTAGGCAAAACAACGACTGTCAGATACACAGTGGTTAAGGCAGTTTTGAGCAGCTTTAAGTGGGTTTGCACGGGTTTGTGCAATGGTAAGCAGTGCTAACGTATGGTTAAATGTATAGGCACTTAAACCATATAGGCTTCACTTACCAGTGCGCAAATCTGCTTAGCATTTATATTGCAGCAATGCTGAAATCTACTAAGCATGGCTCAGCCCTGGTAACGAGAGATCACATTCCAGTCAGATAAAATAGCAAGGTAATGACATCTTTAATAAGTGTATTTCATTCCATGTACATAACATGCGTCTATGTGTTGTCATTACTATAGCAAGGGATGTGAGTCTACTGTCTGGGACACCTGAGTATATATGGCTTGTATAACACTCTTTTCTATTTGAATGTGTTTCATACATGGGTAGTATCCCAGGTTATATGCAGTCATACTGGCATGTAGTGTATCATTATGTTACTACTGTTAACAGTGCTTTCCCAAGTAAGAGTGTATTGCAGATTGTAGAACTGGAACCAAACACCCCTGCATGCAAAGATGGACTCTGTATCCTGACTATCATGTTCATGGTGTGTGAGCTGTGTGTCATTAAATATTTGCTAGTGGATATTGATCTAACATGTGAATATTAACTGTAGACTACTGTGTGTATAGGACATGTCATTGGGGGCTGCTGTCATGTAGTAATGGCATACCTATCAGTGTCAGACATCTATCTGTCAAAACATTTATCCTAATTCATAACCAGTTGGCTATCTGATGTCTGTCTGTCCTCTGTACACATGTGCAGATGTCAGGTATCCATCTTTGCTGCTTATAGGCAATCTATGCTTGACTGACACTGACATGTCTGCCCAGCTGTGTTATGAACACCACAGCTAGGAAAACCCACCCTGTATGCACCACATGCCATGGATACCTCAACTACACTACCATAGTCAAGAAAACATGCTTGAGTACAGGTCTTAAAGACAGACACTGCCCATATTATGTAATACATGTTGCATACATGTCAATTGGACCACCTCACTGGCCCTCTGCAAGAGGCAACCAGATGATTGGATGTTACATTTAACTCTCACCCTGAAGATCACTCATGTGGCATCAGTTGATAGATAGCCTTCTGACAAATGGCAGGTGGCATGATACCACTGTACCAACATCCCCTACTCTTCTCATCTCTCCATGGACAATATCCTGGTGCACACCTAGGAACACCTGCACCTATGGACCCCAGTACGGACAAATGTGCCAGTGTGCATTACCGAGAATAACAGCATCTGTGTGTTTGTAAACATGTAGTTGATAATACTCTGAGGGCCTTCACACCCACTACATGCCCCCATTGCCATAGTTAGATATGGCTGCTGCTGTAATGGACATTACATGTACCTTGTTACACTCTTCACCCTATGAGCTACCAGGAGTTTGCAGTACCAGCACAACACTGTTGTACAAATGGGTAGATAGGCATGGGTTACCCTCTGAGTCCTGGCAAGTGTTTGTATGTGTGCAAGTGTGTATATTTGTAGGATACAGCATTCTGAGGCCACATTCCCCTAATACAATACACCTTTCCATACAGTATAATGGATAGTGATGTTACTGACCATATGAGAGCTGTGACAAAACATCACACTACTATGAATGTGGCATGTGCAGTAGATGCATATCCCTGTAGTAGCATTATTGAGATAGACTAGGGGTTGTATTGCAGTCCTGGTCAATGTGTGATTATGGGTATGTCAGAGTATTATCATGGGTTTCAGTGAGTACACTAGCCAATGTGGGGTGTGGGTGCTGGGTATACTGTCTTTACACCATGGTGCCCCGGTACATGTCCCAAAGTCCACTGTATGGGGACCACTGTCACCATCAACCATACAGGTAACTGATTACACTATCCAGCCCAATTATGCATGTGCTGTGTGCAACTTATCTGTAACAGAATGGACTCACTGACAAGGTATATATAAAATAAGGTCTGATAAAATAAGGTCTCTCAGATGTGTGTATGATGGTTATGTGCTTATCAATGTGTATACGACAGTATGTCACACTATGTATTGTTCATAAACAACCAGTACATTTCCTATTAGCATACTGTAAAAGGCCTGGTGATGTTCTTTGCTAAACAAGTAACCTGGGACACACCTCATCCTAAAAGTTGTGTGGCGTGTGCAATTAAGGCCACACATATTATTAGCAATAAGTACCTAGGTAGGGGTTATGCTCTTAGTGTTGCCATGTAAGAGTGTGTGTGTATGTGAAGGGATCTACTTCAGTTTGTGGAAAATACATGTCCCAGGAGGTCATCTGTCTGAGAACTGACTGGCAAATGCTAACATTTCAAAGGTATCATCTTGTGGAAATTCATTCCATCAAACTAGTATTAGATGTGTAAATGCCCTTTTCCCACTGTATAGCTGTACAGCAATACTGGAGTTGGTATATATAGTTGGGTGTGGATCTTGTGATCACAACCACCATCATTGCGGTTATTGTTGTGTGTATCCCCCACTTAGTTGGCTGTAATATTTATTTTTAAAATTTATGTTAACAGGTTGGTTAGTTGGTAGGGCTGTGCCACCCTCACCAGCACACCTATGTTTACCAAGTCGAGGATTGCACTACTCATGGGAAGGGGACATATACCCTGCCAGTACCATCGTCAATGACAATATACTAGCAGACTGATTATTTCCCAATGTGATGTTGTGCCTGGTGGAATTACATACGCTAAAATGGGTTCCCTGAAAAAGTACATACATCCATGTGTACAGTATTCTCTGTGTATTGCATCAACACCAAGGCCTCTGTGTGCATGTGTGTGTGTGTGTGTGTGTGTGTGTGTGTGTGTGTGTGTGTGTGTGTGTGTGTGTGTGTGTTATACACAAATAGCTGGTGTGTACCACCCAGTACACTTACCATTATCCACTGTAGAAGGGCTGCTGACATCAGCCATCATGCACTCACCTGCATACACCCCTCAGACCTATCAAGCATGTGGCACATGCAGTAACTGTTATACAGACCTATGGCTTGTGTTCAGCTGTACCCAGGATATGGCACAGTCAAGGTGTCACCACAGTGCCATACCCCTTGTAGGAAACAAAAGCAGACCAACATACTGTTGACACATAGACACCTACAACTCAAATGGAATACGTTATGGAGACCAGAATCTGCCAATGTTAATAACAGCTATAATTAATCATGGCTGGACAGCTACACATCCTGACATGTAAGCATTAAACTTTAGTGTTGAAAACATGTTAAACAGCATTACATTGGTACACCTTAGTACAGTCACCCTGTGCATCAGAACCATATTAGCCAGTCCCTGCATCAATGTTATGGATGACAGGGATGTGGCCCAGGTATCATCATATGCACAGGGTGTGTTGTGGGTTTGCCAGAGACCTAGGCTGAGCCATTTGGTTGACATCATGTGTGTGTGTTAGGGGGTTTCATTATTATTTGGACTGTGCAGATGTGGTGTGTGTAGGTATGGGGTTGCCCTAGCTGCGTTGGTGATGTGTGTATGTATGCCATGTGGCTGCCCTATAAAGGGGTTTGTTGGACAGCTGCAGACCATACCTGGCAGGGTGTTCAGTTCACCGTCTCCAGCCACGGACATGAGAACTGTGCCTGCCAGGGGTTCCACGGGCACTACCAGGTACAAGGCCAGATATGGTACTTTCCAATGATGATGACATATGTCCACTGGATCTGGGTCCCTCTTGGGACCAGCCAGGGCCATGTGCACATGGCCTGCTATGTTGTGATGTGGACAGCACCTCCCCTAGTGCTGGTACTGCCACTATGGAAGTGGCTCTGATTTGTTGGACTTCCAGGTCAACCTCCACCTGTTGGTATTTCTGACATACGTCCACATGACTGTCACACTACTCTCACCATAAGCCCAAGCACAGAACATTGCAAGGTTGAGGATTCCCACCATCTCACCCAACCATCTATCCAGGACCTCTGGAAAATAAAGGTGGCACCTGCAAGATCATGGATGTTGTCAATAACAGCAGAATACACACACACACACACACACACACACACACACACACACACACACACACACTTACAGGTGAGGTTGCACAAAGATATTACACACAGACCTCTCATTACCCATCTGTCAATATGCATGACATATGACACTCAACAGCATGCACTGCAGCTATGGTCAATCCCTGTTACCAACATTATACATCTCTGTGATGCATGAGTTGTGTTAGTAGGTGATGCCGCTTCCCCTGGAACACACTGCACTAATGTTCACAGTATTGCTGTGCACCTGTTCAGCACCCTGTCATGTACTGTGACCATACCTTACAGGTGCACATGCCGTTGCAGAATGTATATGTGTGTCAGTTATGTTTGCTCTGCTGCTCACAACCCTTAGGTGTTTGCCCGACACATACCTGGGATGATATAAAGACAGATGTCAGTAGTGAATGCCTGATGTCTGATTTGCAGATCTCATCATCAGAGGTGAATGT
Organism: Protopterus annectens; assembly: GCF_019279795.1. NCBI lineage: Eukaryota > Metazoa > Chordata > Ceratodontiformes > Protopteridae > Protopterus > Protopterus annectens. The sequence goes on along the minus strand of NC_056734.1, from coordinate 649,989,745 downwards.
AAAATACAATTACACTGACAACCTTCAAAGCTTACTGTGGCTATGAGAAATGTACACACCCTTATTGACATGGCACCCTCTTCCATGATATGCCACGGGGCCACAATACTGCATATGTTAACATTACACAAACCTGATATGTGACATATGACCTGTGCAATCAAATACAGTATCTACCAAATGTGTTAGTTGTGCAGATGCTAAATGAGATGCATACAAAATGTGGGGGCATACGTGTGCACACCCTTAACATGATGGTCTGTTGCATCAATTGTTAAGTGTACTACAGCAGTCACTATTCCTGCAATGGGTATACTAGCATGGACCATCTTCACTTGCCAGTATTTGGTCACTCTGCCCTACAAATGTCCCACAACTCTGCCAGATTGCAAGGACACCTCATGTGCACAGCCCTTGGAGGTGGCACAGTGCCTACACTATTGCTGTGGAGTCAGGGTTATGTCTGTCAGAATTCATGACCTTGACTGTGTGCAGATACAGCCATTCTTAGTGAGCTTTGTATGTCTGCTTCAGTTCATTGTTGTGTTTCAGGACAACACCCCTCCCCATTCTCAGCCTTTTAGCAGATACTTTATAACTATGGGCCACACATGAGTGTCCCAAATTCAGAACACCTTGTGTACTGGCCTAGTCCCTGCTAATGAATGGAAAACATACAGGTGTACACTGGCACCAGCAAGGTACAGATGGAGATGGTGGGCCTGAGGTGGAGCTAGGTGTTGCTTGTGCAGCACATATATCTTAATTGATACTGTCTGTAGGTTTCAGACTTGGTCTTGCTACACCATTACACATTACAACACATGCCTTTTGGGGACTTTTGATATTATGCATATGCTACCTGTAGAGAACCCTGGCTAATGTTTCCTGTGTAACAACTGTCCCATCTGATTACCCTAACCCATAGGCCACACTTTTGCAGAGTCCAGGTGATTGTTGACACAGATACTGCACAGCCATTACTTGCGAGACATTTACTTGCGAGACATTTCTGCAACTCCCTCAGTGTTGTGGCATGTTTCTAAGCAGCATCCATGACCAGTCTGCAACATGTGTTGACATTTGTCTTGGATGACCATCTGTTTATTTTCTACATTAATGTTGTCCCATACTTCCTTGTCACATACATGACTGTCTGCACTGTTTGCCATGGTATATGCAATGGTGAGGTAAGACTACATCTCCCACTCATGAGTGCTACCTGTTGGATATGGGATCCATTCCATGGCTTGTAAGATGTGTGCAACCCATGGCTGCCTCTATTGCAGGTGAGTGGGCACATGTGATGGACATACATCTTGGACAGCAGACAATTTCTTGGTGTGACATTAAGGACCTGTACTTGATGGAAGGTGCATACTCATGAAGAGTGAATACTGTCAGTACCTCAAAAGCTGCCTCCACAATGTTATCTGGAGTGTGTGCATACATATGCTTCCAGTGTTTCTTAAGGTATGTATTCCTCATATTTGCTGTCCTAACATAGGATTCAATATTACACATTCATTGCTCATGTTAGGATCACATTACAGGTTGTAAGGGTTGTGGAATGTGGTATTGTGATATGTTGTTGTGTAGATCTGTAACAGTTGCCATTGTAATAGTGATATATACACTGTTGTAGCACTGTATAAGGGTGATGTTTCAGTCATGTTCCTGCTGTAGGCCATTTGTCCCACCATTAAGTTCATCTCTGTCCACACATCTTGCAATGACAGGTTTTAGTTATATTGCAAAACTCTTACATACTCTTCAGATATGTTGCCATGGTGACCACTGTGATGCAGTACAGTTAACAGCAACAATAATTGAACATGTACAGCATGCATTATGGGTAGGTTTGTTAAATGTGAGCATGGCAAATACCATGGCCATAACATGGCCGGTGTATTGGCAAACCTGAACAAACAACACCATACTCACCAGCTACAGGCTGCTGCCCCAGAGGTATAACAGAGGGACCTACATAGTTGTGTGAGAGATGTGATGTCTGTAGCCACACCTGTGGCATTGGTACAGGGAGGGAGCAGAATTTCAGTACATCAACAGTGCAAACTCACAATACTACAGATTATGCACATCTGTTCATTACTACACTGCAGCAACAGACTATATATATTTTATCGCACATATGCATGATGAAACTTTATAGATGCAGATGGATAAGCAACAGTGGTCTACTGATGTGCCCTGTGGCCTTAACTGCATGCTCCTCATCTATTGTATAGGTAGCACCCACCTGTACAATAACAAATAAAAAGATTGTTGGAAAGTCACCAAAAATAGACAATGGTGAAATAAAGTAGTTTAAACTAGGAAACACTCAACACATAAACGCCACAATACTCATACGTTTTATTCGTAATCCAGACTTCATCAGACACTTCCTATTTACTGGCTAAGTGAATGGGTTCTCAAACCATTTTGAGCCATGAACCAGGCCACAAGGACAAAAGTAAATACAGTAAGCATATGGGCAATTCCTTATAGCCAGTCAGCCTTCATGCTTTCTGGAGGTGGGAAGAAATGGTGCACAGGAGGATGATTACACACCAGGGAAGACAAACAGCTGCTGTGGGATTTGAAACAATGCTGAGGAGCTCCGGGCCAGCCTTTGGGTACCCTCCTCTACAATGCTATCAGCTGGGTCTTGAATTTGCTAGCAGGCAGGTGCCCCCACGCTGGGGAGGAGCTCCTCAGCATGTGTCAGGGGGACTGGGTAGCATGCCCCCCCATGGCTAGCTGGTCCCTCCTAACTGCAGCAGCATGATGACAGGTGTGGCAGATGAGGTCAGTGCAGCAATGTTAGACCTGCTCATAACTGCAGTTAAGCAGGCCAAAATCATTTACCCTGTGGACAAGCTCGTTCCACAGGGCAGTTCTCTCCTGCAGATCATGGGCTGTATGGCCACAGATGGTATGGTGGTGCTGGGGGGAAGAAACTGGAAGCCACTCTCCGGACATGGTGCCTGAAAGACACAAAGAGGGGAAAAGGTCTGAAGACCTCATACTGCAAGGATATAATAGTTGCTGATTGACATCTCTGTCTCACCCCCCCCACCGTATCTGCAACAATAATCTGAACACACAACTCAATGGGTATGTTTACAGCAAACCTACTGTTGGGACATATATTGTATTGTACAACAAATATTGTAATTTGTTTCTAGTCATGTTCCATGTTAAACACTATCATTGGTGACCTGTTGCTAACAATGTCACCTGCATGCTATTGTAAGGACCACTATGGTTCCATATATGCATGTGGTCTATTTGCTATGCGACTGCTCCAAATCTGGTGTTTTGTGTTAAGGGAGATATCTATGCATGCTGTTAGAAGTAATGCTGGATTGTGTGGACTATTACTACCCACATATGTTCTATAACTGCGACACAATAGCATGTTTTGGAAGGCTGCTTCAAGCAGACCCACCTCTCTCACCTTATCTGGCCATGTTACCAGGCAACTGCACATCTGGGACCCACCCCAGGACCTCATGACCTGCTGGCCCTGCACTACCTTCAGATGGAACCACCTCAGGGATGGTGCTTGTCCCCTCCCCCTTGGGAGCGCATACAGACAGGATCCTGTAACCTGAAGTCATGTACAGGGTCTGGTGCATAGGGAGCTCCACAGAGACTTGGAGGATCTGCTGCACCACATTGAGACCCTCTGTACACAATTACAGGGTCTGCATGTTCCTCCTGCTCAGCCCCCAGCTCAGCCACCTTCAGGGCCATGAAGGTGCAGTTTTGACTGCCCATGGGTGGGGACCTTGGTCCCACCATTTCCATTTGGGTGCCCATGGGCTTCCACTTTCCAAATACCACTCCCCATCCAAGGTGTTTACCCACTGCATGTGTCATATACTGCTCCTGTATGCTGCCTTGTCTGTCTTCCAACCCAACCTACCTCCCGAAATATGCCTACTATCCTTCTCCAACATACCAATCTCACCTTCACAAACAAGGGCAATGTGTTCCCAACGTGGATTTCACACCAAACCATAACTGTCCATTTCGTACCCGCTTACAACTGTGTATGTATATATACATACATATATATATATATATATATATATATATAAATATATATAAATATATACATATATATACATATATATGTATGTGTGTGTGTGTGTGTGTTTGTATATATATATATATATATATATATATTTAGATCTTTATATATATATATATATTTATAAATATATTTATATATATATGTAGACATATATATATTTATATATATATATATATATATATATATATATATATATATATATATATATATATATATATATATATATATATGTATATTTGTATAGGTATATATTAACATATATATATATATATATATATATATATATATATATATATATATATATGTATATATTTGTATAGGTATATATATATATATATATATATATATATATATATATATATATATTTATAAATATATATATATATATATATATTATATATATATATTTATAAATATATACATACACACATCTACATATATAAATACATTTCCCCTACTGTTGAATGACTGCGCTGGATGATATGTTTGAGAAAACATCAAATTGATTTACATAGTGGTAAACCACTTTAGCTATAGTGTGCAGGGTCCTAGGTTTGACACTTGCAAGGGCTGATTATTTTGTTGCTGAGCAGAACAGAGGCTGTTGGAGACAGAGTGATTAAGGCACTTTAAAGCAGTTGTAAGTGAGTTTGTGCAGGTGTGCGCAGAGCTAACCGACGCTTACGTGAGCTTAGCATATGCCCGCTTATGGCCGCTTAAAACTACATTAATTTCAAATAAAGAAAAGAAAAAAGGGAGCTAGGAAAGTGGTGAAATTGAGGCAAGCAGAGGGACAAACAAGAGGGGAATCAGGTAGGGATGTGCAGGACGGGTGTAGGAAAGGACCATAGCTCTGCATTTCTTTGGCAGCAACAGCTGCTTTCAATGTGGGCAATTTAGAATCTGGAGCCTCACACCCTAGAGGAAGGTGTGTGGGCATCATACAATATGGATAATTGGTAAGGTTAGATTATGTGATGGGTACATGTCTCTGGGCGAAATGCAGAGCTATGTATGGGATGTGATTTTTTTTTGTGGGACAGATGCCCTTTTTCTTTTAAGGTGAGAATGGTATGTTAAGGTAGGCTTATAGGTAAGTGTGGTGAGGGAAGTTTAGTAGGAGAGGTTGCATTTGCAGACAGACAAGACAGCAGACAGGGGCAGTGTATGACACATGGGGTAAACACCTTGATGGGGAGGGTGGTTGGGAATCCAAGGCTCATGAGCCCCCCAGATGGTAGTAGTGACACTGATGTCCCCACACAATGGCAGTCACCACTACTCCTTCACAGCTCCGAAGGTGGCTGTGCTGGGGGCTGGGCTGAAGGGGGCATCTGCCCTTCTAGCTGCACCAGCCTGCCCTCCACCTGGAGCAGGCGGTCATCCAGTTCTGTCTGGAGGACACTGAGCACCATTCCACAGACCTCGTCCTGTGTGACAACATTCTCACTGCTCCCACTTGCAGGGGGGGGGGGCATCCCTTTCAGTGGTGCCACCCAAGGGTGGTGCAGGATCAGCAGATGAGGGAGGTCTGAGTTGGGTCCCAGTGCCCCAGCCAGATGGGCTGAGAGAGGCGGATCTGCTGGGATCTGCCTTTCCATATATGCTATTGTGTGGAAATTAACAATGAATATTGGTCAGTCATGCACAACACATTACAACATTAGTCAAAACAGCATGTATGGATATTCCCATTTACCCAACACAGTGCAATTATAACAGTGTCATAGCAAACAGAACCCATTCATATATGGAATGGCATTCAGGGTTGCAACAGCATGCCAGGTAGTGGTATGTCAAGCAGGCAATAAAATGATTATTCAACAGGGAATATTAGTATGCACATAGTTTAAACAATGATAAACCAAATGGAACAACTGTCCCAACAGTAGAGGTTTGTTAGGAATATACCCATGTTGGTTTCAATGTGATGGTTGGATCGGTTGAGTGGTGGGGGAAGAGAACAGATTCAATTGACAATTGCTATCAAGTATATTTGTCAGTACACTACTATTCACTACTCTACATTCTGACCACACTTACACTCTGCCTGGGCCATGGGGCTGCTACAGCACACCAACAGCTGTAGCTATCAACAGAGCAATTGTACGCTTATTTTAGTTATACACATAATAATTGTTTCTATACCAGTTGCTTTACCTGTGGGTCCTGTGCAGATGAACTGTGTGCAAATTGCATTGCTGTTTCTACACATATTTCAGATTCACATATTAGTTGTTGGCTCTGGACTGTGTGTTGTGGCTTTCACATACATCTACTGTGACATTCTCTGTGTGCAGGTTTCTTGTTGACTGGGGAAAATATCCATGACAGCATGACACTTAAGGGGCTTGCCTGGGCCAGACTGCAGAGTGTGGCTGTCTAGCTTGCATCTATTGTAGGACTGGGGCTGATCAACACAGCAATTGCACACCTTTCATAGTTATACACATCATACTAGTATTTCTATTCAGAATTCTTTACCTGTGTGCCCTGTGTGGAAAATGTTATGTTTTGCAGTACATTACTTTTTCTATTCAGATTTCAGTTTATAACTGTGGAACCAGACTGAGAAGTTAGTGTCTGTCCCTGGATTCAAACTGTGGTGTATATGCAAAATTGAACTACAAGCCCAGTCCTTATCAGACTGAACTATTGGAGAGGTGTGGTGTGTTGCTTGTAACATTTCTATCTAGTATATATTTTTGTGCACAGTACTTTTACTATGATGTTGCATTATTTGTTTCTTATTTTCAGTACAAATTATGCATACACAACAGACATTGGTATCACTGTTTGTGAGACATGTGCACATTAGCTGGATTGCACATTTGACTGTTTTACATCTACATACTGTCATTTAGATTCCTGAGTCCAGTGTGTACATTTTAAGTTTGCACCTGTTAGCCTTATACATTTCTCAGTATATTCACAGCTGCTAATGAAAGTTAACACAAGACGTCTGGCAGACAAATAAGTAAAACACATTCTGATGGCAAAATGTACTGTTGCTTTTTTTTCAGTTATTTGACATGGCCATTCTAAAGTATGCAGACAGACAGTGCTAACTCAGTTCATCTCAGTCAATGCATTCTGCAGGACATACACATTTCTACTTTTTAGGTACAAGTGACATGACACACACCAGTGTTTGGGATCAGCTTTATTAGTTTTGACATACATATCTGTGTACAACTCAGAAATCCACAATTACTTTTCCTGCATGATCTGCACAGGGGAATGCTTTTCATTTCTGTTACAGGAGCCCTGACGTGGCACTTTCTTGGCAGGTTCACTCAGACATACTCATACATATTCTATTATTCCTCTCCTGCATATTGTACCTTGTTTGCTACTGACATCTGTATTACACATCAGCTGGGAATACTCCATTGTAACACTGGCAGCCTGACACAGGCATTAATTCCTGACTTTTACAGTACAATTATATATACAAGTAGTACTACCATTACTATAATTTAGATTTTTTTACTGCTAATAGTAGGGGGTGTTCTGTATTCACCATATTGCCAATGCAGCCAGGCCAGTCACTGGGCATGAGCCACAACATTCTGGGACCTCTCCTCAGCAGCTGTATGGGGAGACATCACACATTAATCACACCTCTGCAGTCACAAGTTGAACTTTTTCCATACTTAGTTAGAGATACATAAGACTGCATACTTGCAGACAGGTGGGACATCCTGCGCTTGGGCTTCTTGGATCTGCTGGTCCAAAAGTGCACCCCTCCTCCACTTCAGGTTGTTATGGTGGTGACGTACCTTCTCATCAGTTCGCGGTATGCCAGAGGCACTAGTGAGCTCACATGCAAGCTGGTCCCAGGCCTCTGCTTTGTACTGCAAGCCCTGATACTGGCCCTGCAATAGCCTGCCATCATGTTTTTTTACTGGGAAGCCAACCATGACCCTGGACTCCTGGATGCCCCAACATTGCACTCGGAAGCAAGCACCTTCACCGACACCAGATATTTTGGTCCTGCTGTGAGCAATCCCAAATGGTTATTGCTGTCTTCCTGCCTGTGTGGTTTAAATAGGTCAATTTTCCCACACATTTTCTTGATTGGCCGGTTTTAAAATGCTGAACTATGCTTATCTCTGCACAAACCCGCATAGCAATGCTTAAGCCAGGTAAACAGAGCTGAAAGCCGGTAAATAATGCTTACACTAGCAAAGCATTGCTTAATTCTATTTTTTTCATTAAATTTACAAATTATTGTTTACATTTATATTTTACATATTACCACCCTTACTGTGCTATACATGAGCCATATGATTTTCATCTATCATTCAAATTGCTTAAAAGTTCATTAAATAATTTGGCAGAGGAGGGATTCCAGCTGAGCATGTTCGAAGTGCTAAACCATGGCAGTACCACTACACTACAGCAGCTTAATGACATTTTCTATCACAGTAGCACTTGTCTATCATTTCCAGACTAAGCATAGCGGTGCCCTGTGGAAACAAGCTGCGCACAGCTTAAATTTCGGATTTATTTGATGAAAAAAAAATTAATTTTTTTAATTTTTATTGCTTTCCTCTTGCCCTACTGCTTCTATGCATGTAGGACAAGAGTGCATACATTTGAGGATGTTCATCATGTTTCACTGTTGCAGTCATGACTGTAGGGTTCTCCCCTGCCGGCAGGCAGTCCTCGGTTGGCCAGAATCCCAAAGTCTGGGTCCGGCATCGGCTGTTCAGCCATGCTCCCTAACGTCAGAGTGCCAGGAGTACAAAGCTGACAGCCGACGCCATGTTCTCCAATCTTTCTTGCCATGCGGTGATAGCAGTTCGCAAGTGCCGGTCGGCTGACTCCTGACAATTTTTTTCTGAACAAACTTCAGTCCGAAGACTTTCTTCTCCTACTCAAAGCTAAGTACCCCGTTGAGGAAACTTTTTTCTTGCTCCAGTCTGATGTCAGAAAAAGTTAATAACTGTATTTCATGTGGGAAGCAAATACCTCATAAGGATTTTCATTCTTACTGTATTCCTTGCTTAGGCCCTGACCACGACGTAGCTAGTTGTCGGTTTTGTGCTAGATTCAATCAACGTACAATTAAACAAAGGTACGATTTTGCATTTCATTACTTCGGTAGGTGTTTTAATTACAAAATGTCGTCGGATATGGTTCCAGCTACTGGAGTTCACAAACGAACAAGGACAAAGACAGGCCTCCGAGGTCCAAATCAGACGATATCGTTCAAGCAGAGCCAGCTTCAGGTTCGGCCATCGTCAGTGAGGTGCCTTTTCAGCCCCTGTCATCGGCCATTTCGGAACCGATGGCCAAAATGGATTCCCATGAGGAGCCAACTAGGCCTTTGAATATTTCTGTTCCAGGACCTTCGGACAATGCTCCTTCAGATGGGTCTGGAGCAGCTGTGCAGGTACCAGCTTCCGAAGGGGTTTTCAGACCTACTCAGCTTTTAATAAAGGCAAAGCCAAAGACAAAGGCAAAGATTCCTTCCAAATCAAAGACTGCAACACAGGCCTCTTCTGATTCGACACCCAAGTCACAGAAACAGTTACTTAAGATGGTGGAGGACTTACTTACTATGATTAGGGGTTCACATCCCCCTCCAGATAAAAGGCCAAGGCAGGAAGTTTATTATGACTCCTCTGATCAGGCTTCTGTTTCTTCAGTTTCTTCTTCTGACCAAGAATATTCTTTCCCTCCTTATAAGGATTCTGATGCTGAGGAATCCATTCCTTCAGCTTCTCCTCCTGAGGACTTCTCTTTTGGGGAAACTTTGCATGAAATGAGGGAACATTTCCAGTGGGAAGGACAGGAGTATTCGGAATCTAAGAAAAGACTAAGGGATTTTCTTCTTCTTCCCCAACATAGACCCTTGGCTATTCTTCCTATTTTAGATATTGTGGATGATGCTTTTTCAGAGGCTAACTTAACCCCTGACTCTTTTCCTCCAGCTCCTGTTAAGCCTGATAGATATTACAGGGTTCCTGATTCCCACCAGTTTTTATACAAGAACCCTACTGCTGACCCTGAAACCATTTCTCAGGGTCCTAAGGGAGTTAAGGCCGCTTCTGCTAAAAACCCCATTCCCGCTGAGAAGGATTCCAGATCTTTAGAAAGATGGGGCAAAAAAAGTGTACACTTCTGCTACTTTATCTTTTAGGGCTTTAAACTGTCAGTTTCATATGCTGAAATACCAGCAATTTCTCCTGTCTGTTTTAAAACAAAAGCTAACTTCCATTTCTGCCTGTGCAGATGATAAGGAATTACATGACTTAATGCATGCCACTGAACAAGCTGGGAAGCATGGTTTACACTGTGGATTTGATGCCTTGGAGGCTTCTTTTAGGGCTGCTGCCTCTGGCACAGTAATTAGAAGGCATGCATGGTTAAAGGAACAAAATTTGCCAGATCAGGTAAAAGCTAAATTATTGGATGCTCCTGTTCAGCATAATGTTTTGTTTGGATCTAAAGCTGAAGAGGTGATTAAAAAGATGGAGGACAAGGCAAAATCCATGCAAACAGTTAAAGATTTCTTACAAGTACAGCCACCCAGATTTAGTAGGAATTGACCTACTAAAAATTGGTCCTTTCCCAATTCAGACAGGTCTCAGAGGGGTAGATACAGACGCTCCCGAGGAAGGCCTCAATCACAAGCCTCTTATAGACCAAGACAGTGGACTGCTTCCACCTCTAGGGGAGGAGAGGACAGGTCGCAAGCTCATAGGAAACAGACTCAATGACTCCCTCTGTTGGGCTGCAGGAACTTCTTGCCTGGAAGCCCCTCTCAGAGGAAAACTTTCTCTTTTTCACCAAAATTGGACTCATATAACCCAAGACAAGTGGGTTCTGTATGTGGTTTCAAGAGGTTACAAATTCCATTTTTATACCCTACCAAGGCCAAGCAGATGGCCAGATCTTCCAAAACATCAATGGACAGAGGCCTTAAACCAGGTGGAAGCTTTCTTGGCTATGAAAGCCATAGAACTAGTTCCACTTTCAGAGATGAGACAAGGTTTTTACTCAAGGCTCTTTCTAGTCCCAAGGAAGCAAAATTCATGGAGGCCCAGTCTGGATCTGTCAGTCTTGAAAACTTTTCTAGAGATACCAAAATTCAAGATGCTTACTCTAAAGCAGCTACTTCCACTGCTGACCAAAAATGCATGGATGGTAACTTTGGATTTAAAGGAGGCATATTTACACATTCCCATCAGGCAGGACCACAGAAAATACCTCAGGTTCAAGGCTGGATCGAGGCACTTTCAATTCTCTGTGCTGCCCTTTGGATTGTCTACTGCGCCCAGGGTCTTCACCAAATGCCTGGCTCCAGTAGTAGCTTATTGCAGACTCAAGGGAATTAAAATTTACCCTTATCTGGACGACTGTCTTATTCAGGCAGACAGCAAGGATGTCTTACTCCAGCATCTACAGTTTGTTCAGAATCTTCTCAAGTTCCTGGGATTCACTGTAAACATAAAAAAGTCAAATTTGACACCCTCACAACAGATAATTTTTCTGGGCGCTTCTCTAAACACAACAACCCAGATGGCATTTCTGACATACAAAAAACAGTTACAGCTGGCTTTAACTTTCAAAACCTTGGCAACTTTAACTCAGCTATCTGCAAGGAGATTCCTGCAGGCTTTGGGTTACATGGCCTCCTGCATCCTTCTCGTACCATATACAAGACTACATATGAGGAAAATACAGTGGTACCTAAAAAGTGTATGGCCTCAGCATTGCCACAGTTTAGACATACTGATCTCTGTCCTGCCTTGTCTTCAAAAGGAATTCCTTTGGTGGTCCAAGGCATGTACTCTAAACAAAGGAAAACCCTTCTGTCTGCCTCCTGCCACTCAGATACTAACCACGGATGCCTCAGACTATGCATGGGGAGCCCATTTTCAGGGCAATTGTCTGCAGGGCCTTTGGACAAAGGATCAAAAGCATCTGCATATCAATTTAAAGGAAATGTTAGCCGTTCAGAAAGCTCTGTTGACCTTCAGGAATCTTCTACAACCAGGACAACTACTGATACGGACAGACAACACCACAGTTATGTGTTACATAAACAAGCAAGGGGTATCTCATTCCTACCCCCTTTGCAGACTAGCCATGGATCTGTGGAACACAGCTCTAGCTTGTAATCTGGACCTTCAAGCTCAGTTTCTACTAGGAAAGCAAAACTTCCTGGCAGACAGTCTGAGCAGAAACCTTTCCGACCCACATGAGTGGATGCTGGACACCGAAATATTCAAGATGATAACAGCAGTCTGGGGATGTCCTCACATAGACCTCTTTGCATCCCACCTCAATCATCAACTACAGATTTTTTGCACCAGGACTTTCCATGAACAAGCTTAGAAAGTAGATGCTCTATCATTCAGTTGGAGAAACCTCTAGGGATATGCCTTTCCACCTCTTCCTCTTCTTCCACGGGTATTACTAAAGATCAAACAGGACAAGCCCAAGATGATAATCTTGCTGGCCCCAAATTGGCCTCGACAGTTTTGGTACCCAACTCTGAAAAACCTTTGTCTGGAGCCCCCTTGGGTTTTACCACAGACTCCGAACCTTCTGTCCCAACACCATGGTCAGGTTCTACACTCCCATGTCAGAACTCTCAGCCTGGTGGCCTGGTTAATCCAGGGTCTTTGATTCATTCTCTCCTACCCAAGCAGGTTATGGATGTCATTTTAGAAGCCAGACGCCCTAGCACTAGAAAATCTTATGCAGGAAAATGGAAAAGATTTTGTTCCTGGATGCAGGCTCAGGATTCTGATCCTCTTCTTCCTAACATTCCTTTGATTTTACTTTACCTGACAGACCTCTTACATAAGGGTCTCTCTTTCTCTTCCATTAAGATACATGCCTCTGCTATTTCTGCTCATTATAATACAGACCCTCCAATCTTTTCCCACCAGCTCATGAGACAGTTTCTCAGAGGAGCTAAGAACTTAAGGCCCCTAGATCTCCTCCCATTCCTGCTTGGGATCTCAACTATGTTTTGGAAAAGCTCACCTTACCTCCTTTTGAGCCTGCTGCCACTTCTGACATCAAGTTTTTATCTTGGAAAACAGCCATCCTGTTAGCTCTGACCTCTACCAGGAGAGTTTCAGAGTTGCAAGCTCTTATGGCTGTGGAACCTTATATTATTTTTCATCAAGACAGGGTGTCTTTAAGGACTAATCCTACTTTCATGCCTAAGGTGGTTTCCAAAGTGGCTTTAAATCAAACTATTCACTTGCCAACTTTTTTCCCCACTCCTCAAAATAAAGGGGAAAGGGTCTTACATTCCTTGGATGTACACAGACAACTACGTTTTTACCTGGACAGAACCAAGGACATCAGGAAATCAGAGTAATTGTTTGTTTCTTATGCTTCAAGTTCCCAAGGTAAAGCCATTTCAAAACAGACCATTTCTAAATGGATTGCTCATAGAATCAGATTTTGCTATTCACACCATGGAAAGCAAATCCCAGGGAGTATAAGGACTCACTCCACCAGAGCTGCTGCCACTTCCGCTGCCTTCCTCAGGGGAGTTCCTACCAAAGACATTTTGGAAGCTGCAACATGGAGTACAGTGCATACTTTTTCAAAGCACTACAATCTACCTCTCTACTCTAAGTCTAGGGCAGGCTTTGCTTCTGCAGTCTTGCTGGGCCTTTTAGCCGCCCCTTCTTCTTTATGACCACCTCCCTTTCATTCTGCTTTGGGATTCTACCCTACAGTCATGACTGCAACAGTGAAACATGATGAACATAGTACAGTTGTGTACACTTACCATAAATGTAGATGTTCAAGTGTCTTCACTGTTGCAGTCTGGGTTTCCCTCCCTCCTGTCCCCTCTTGTTTTTACTTTTGTATGGTTCCTTTTTTCACCATTCTTCTGAGGTGTATTTGCAATGGGTATGGGACCTTATTCATTTTGGGACTCCTGACATCCGGGGCAAGAAAAACTGGAGAACATGGCATCGGCTAGAAGAAAGATTTGTTGTCATCCACAGTGTAGATAGAACAGACAATGAGGCACAAACCAGGAACTCGATGCAGATACAAATAACCTGATGCAGATATAATTAAAAAGGATTTATTCCAAAGACAAACACATTGCCTAAGTGCTTTCACCAGGTAAACTGGCTTCTTCAGAGTCATAAAAAACACACCCAGAATACTGTTCTTAAATACTGTTCAGATAATCAATTATTCGATTAGTGAATGCTGATTGAAATAGCCTGTTGAAACAACAATCCATTAGAATGTTGAACTACTGAATGATTTTCTGTTCTAAACAGCACAAACTACACTTTTCTAAACCAGTGTTACATACTGAACAACAGGCATTTACAGAAATAATGTGTAATATTGTTTTAAGTTACTTACAAAATAAATTGTTTTAAGTTACTTACAAAATAAATTGTTTGTAAGTATTATCAAAACATTTGCCCTGTAACCACTAACAAAAAAGAAAAATTGTTGAAATAATCAAAATATTAAAATTATAAGAATTTTTTAAAAAATTTAAATATTTTGAATGTTTTATATAAGGTTAGCCCTAAATTTCAGTAAGGGTTTTAGAGAAATACTCTCATTGATCCCAGGAAATTTTGTGGCGTTCAATCTAATCTGCCACTCCATTTCACGTAGTGCTACATAGTTGTTAATGTCACAAAACTGACTTGATTTAACCCTGTCAACTACAAAGAATAAAAATTTTTTGAAGTCATGACACCCCTTAGAGTGTATAAAAAGTGCATTGTGTTCATCCCTTCTTCTAATAGAACCACAGTGTTCTCTGATTCTTTCTTTTAAACTTCTCGTAGTCATGCCGACGTAAAATGCGTCGCATGACATGCAAGTAGCTATATAAACACAATTTCTAGTCTTGCAACTACATAATCCAGGGCAAGCAATCGTACGCCCAAAACCAACTACAGACAAATAAGCCCCTTCAGCTATAAACCTACATCATTTACAACACCCACATTTGCTCATGAGAGATCGTCTGTAACTATTCTCGTTCCTTTCTAAGATGTCCTTCAAGTTAGGCCCCCTGCTAAAAACAAAAGCAGGGCTGTTGCCCAGAATTACTCTCATATCCCTACTCAAAAAGTGGTTCCAAAGAGCCCTCAAACTTGTACATATATCTAGTGAGGCGTCGTTGTACTTCAAAACAAATGTAGGACCAACCCCAAAAGTATTGTCCCCTAAGGTTTCCTTATTCTCATTGACATAATGGGGTGAAGTGACTATGGTTTTCAAAATAGGGGTATATTTGCTGTTCCTCTTTTTATAAACCTCTCTTTTGCTTTTGATTAGCAATGTTAGCGGGTAACCCCTTTCGAGGAATAAACCTATGAGCGTATATATCTCATCTTTAAATATCGTGTCCTCACTAATCAACCTTGATAAGCGGACCATTTGGCCCTTCACCAGACCTTTTCTTTGATGCAATGGGTGACAACTTGCAAAGTGTAGCATAGAATTTGCATAACTAGGTTTCCTGTAAATGTTACTATTAAGACCCGTACTACTCTTATAGATCCTAATGTCCAAATAATTGGCATAGTCCTGACTCCAATTATAAGTAAATTTAAGAAACCCAGAACTATTGTTTAAATACACCATAAATTCCTCAACACTATGTTCGTCCCCCTGCCACAGGATTAATAAGTCATCAAGGAATCTATTGTAAAGTAAAATGTTTTCAGTAAAACCAGAACCAAAAATGTGTACTTTTTCGCAAGCTAGAAGGACTAAATTCGCAAAAACTGGGGCACAGCGAGCCCCCATTGCTACCCCAGTTTGCTGTTTATACATTTCTCCTTCAAATGATAAAAAGTTGTTTTCTAAAACAAGTTCCATCAACCCGTAACAAATCTCCAGTTTTTCCAAGTCAAAACTAGGACTAGATAGTAAACTGTCATAGAACAATTCAAGACCACTTTGATGCGGAATTACAGAGAACAAATTAATAACATCAATTGTCAGGAAACCAAAGTTATCCATGTCAGAACAATCGACCAAATTTAATCTCTCAAGGCAATGCCATGAGTCCTTTAAAATGTGCCCTGCATCCAATAAGGCTTTTTTGCAATAATAATCAACAAATGCTGCCAAAGGTTCAGTTTTTGAACCCTTGGCAGAAACAATAGGTCGGAACTGCAAATGTTCAGTTCCCTTGTGTACCTTCGGTATTCCAAAAAATTTTGGTATTTTAGGAAATTTCACTGTAAGATAATTATATTCCACCTCATTGATTATGCCTTGATATAAAGCATCCAGAAGGTACATATCAATTTTCTGATAGGCTACATTCACCTCGTGCAAAGACACCCTGTTGTATGTGCTATTGTCACTTAAAACTTTCATGATTTGGCAGGTATAATCGATGTTTTGCATGATAACCATCCCCCCACCCTTATCAGGTCTCAAGCACCTGAACTGCCCAGATGAATTAAATTCATGAAGTATAGTTCTTTCATCCTTGGTCAAGTTGTCACTATACCTAGTTTTTTGTGCACAAATTTTCCTCAATTCATATTCAACTATGTTTTCAAAAATACTTAATTCCTTATTGGGAAGTGGCATAAAAGTACTCTTCCTTTTAAGAATTCCAGTCCCCTGCCGTTTGTCCTGCACAACAGTACCAGGACCCGACTCATGAAAGTGTAACTTTAAATTTAATTCTCTCACATATAATTTTAGATTTTTTAATAACTGTAATGAATCAGTCCTGTGACTTGGTATAAATTTGTCACCTCTACTGAACATTTGGAAATGTGATTCATTTAATACAAGGTCAGTGTAGTTGTATATGATGAATCCTTTCGCCTTAATTATACTGTGTTTCATCCCTCCAAATGGTGCACATACCTCGTTGGTCAGTATAACATCCTCCACATTCATTTCACACCCATCTAATCCGGGCACATCTTGATTCGTGTTAAATGAAATGTTAACCTCAGGAAGCTCTATACTACAAGTACTGACCAGTGTGGATGTACACCCTTCATCTACATCACTAACAGTCCCATACTGCGTTTTGTGGTGTAAAATGTCGTTACCAATGTCGTCATCAGCAACACTGTTACTGAAAGTGGATGCTCGTGTACATGTTATAACTTGGTCATTGAGCCCCAACACACTCATCATGAAAAATGTGGTCTCGTGAGTTGTCGACAACAAATAAAGCATCAATGTCTTTACATATTTCAAAATTAACAAAATGTTCACAAGCACAATGTTCAACAATTTTTCTTTTTTGTTAGTGGTTACAGGGCAAATGTTTTGATAATACTTACAAACAATTTATTTTGTAAGTAACTTAAAACAATTCATTTTGTAAGTAACTTAAAACAATATTACACATTATTTCTGTAAATGCTTGTTGTTCAGTATGTAACACTGGTTTAGAAAAGTGTAGTTTGTGCTGTTTAGAACAGAAAATCATTCAGTAGTTCAACATTCTAATGGATTGTTGTTTCAACAGGCTATTTCAATCAGCATTCACTAATTGAATAATTGATTATCTGAACAGTATTTAAGAACAGTATTCTGGGTGTGTTTTTTATGACTCTGAAGAAGCCAGTTTACCTGGTGAAAGCGCTTAGTCGATGTGTTTGTCTTTGGAATAAATCCTTTTTAATTATATCTGCATCAAGTTATTTGTATCTGCATCGAGTTCCTGGTTTGTGCCTCATTGTCTGTTCTATCTACACTGTGGTTGACAACAAATCTTTCTTCTAGTGGATTCCTGTATTGGAGCCATTTTTTTCAACATGGCATCGGCTGTCAGCTTTGTACTCCTGGCGCTATGACATCAGGGAGCATGGCTGAACAGCCAACGCCAGACCCAGACTTTGGGATTCTGGCCAACCGAGGACTGCCTGCCGGCAGGAGAGAACCCTACAGTCATGACTGCAACAGTGAAGACACTCGAACATCTATATTTATGGTAAGTGTACACAACTGTACTGTGTGCACTAGAAGGCTGCTGCCTTCTTAGTGTTTGTGCATTGTTTTTTTTATTTTTTTTCAGTGTCTGCGGACACTCAAGTGTTAGCTATTTGCATTTCAGTGTCTGTGGACACTCGTTTACTATATAATATTAGAGCCAGGCTCTAATATTATATAACTTGACACTCATCTGTGTCATAAATTTCCGTACGGCACTTTCTGAGTGAAGGGTGTGTGTTACATGTGCAGGCTCTGCTGAAACACTCCTCCTGCACTCGCTCCTGGTTCATGTCCATTTAGATTAAATAGCAGCGTGCCTTCCTGCATATGCAAGGCACGCTGCTATTCTTATTCTTACACAGAGCTTCATAAATCCTGGGAATGTCTTACATGTCGGTGTAATGGGAATCAGTCAAATGAGCTGTCAGTAAAATGAAATTTAGATCAACTGGGTGTCGGTCAAATGGGTGTCAGTCAAATGCAAGGGAAGTAGACCCATATAAATATATATATATATATCCAAAAAAGAAATCCAAAGCCAGGAAACAGTCTGTCAATATAGGTCACAGTGAAAAAACTTAAACCACCAAATAGCGTAGAATCAATTTAATTTCCGCTTTCGTCAGAAGACTTCATCAGAATACACATTTACAAAAAAGAACCTCCTTAAATAACACTTTAATAAATCAATTAACCAATTAGTCTTAAGATCTAAAAAACTTTTAAAGTGCTACTGCATATTAAACAAAGGTGTGATTTTATCTTTATTGATGCTTAACTTGCCATTCTTTAAAAAACATTTGATGTTAATAGTCCCGTTTAAACCAGGATGCTTGTCAGACTTCAGACGAATCTGCCACAAATATATATATAGTTAGATAGATATGTAGACAGATAGATAGATAGAAAGATATACAGATAGATTAGTACCTAAACATAAAGAGAGACAGTTTAGTTTTCTGATATCAAGGCATGTCCATTTATCTGTTATATCACATCTGCTGGGCCTCATCATGTTTTATGTTTGTATTATATATGACTATAGTATTTCTGCCATGTGTTGATGTTGAGGAACAGTTTTGCATGAAAGACACAATCTATATTTTATGATACAGCCTATATTTGTGAGCCTTCCTTTGGAAGTGGTATAATATAGGTAGAATGTAGTTGGCAAAACGTCTAATGTAATGCCTGCTGTAGGCAGCTCATGTGGACACTGATGCATATTTTTCCACATATGTGTATTGTCCATAACTGTGTTATGTTCTTAGGATAAAATGCTGTTTAGCATCTGCATCTGTCCAAGATATTATGCTGCAGATTAGTGTCATATGTAAGTAGTAGTGGCTATTGCATACTGCATTAATGCACTAAATAAAAATCTGTCTTGTCAATGTTACAATTCATGTGCTTATCACATATGAACACTTTCTGTTGCACTGCCCCTTTAATTACTCCAAAGGAACTTTGGAATATAATATAATAGTTCAAGAATTTTTATAATAATTATGACTGTATGTGTACATATAACCATAATGTAAGCAAAGCTAATGGACACTTCATTAGTATATTGGAAGAAATCTGACTCGACAATATTATTCCTTTGCATATCACACATGAATACTATTTGCTACAGTACTTTGCCCCATTAATTGCACTAAAGACTTTGCTGTAGCTCAAATTAACACTTTTGGGAATTCCACCCACAAATGTATATGCACAGTATTACCAACAGTAGCCACATCATGTAACTTCAAGTTTTCTGAAAACTTTGAATAATAGTCAACTTAAATTAAATGTATATGAAAAGAATCTGAACTGAAAAAATTCTGTCACATTACACTGTTGTCTTTCCAGTGTTATGCAAGAAATTATCTATTCTTTTGGATTATTGTTATGATATACATTGTATACAGAACAGTTTATTTCTTCTTCCACAATTTGCATTGACATGCCTGACTAGTAATATATATCACATGATCTTTCTTTATATTTCAGTGTGATGCAAAATATGCACCGCATTCTTGCCAGCATTTCATTCACTAATACAGTAGGCAGTTTTACTTTTTTTGTTTAGAACTATAATTATTCTTTAATTGAAAAGTAATGAATGCCTTGCTATATAATACTTTTTTAAAGTACTGGTCTCCCACCAGGGCACAAGTGCTCTTCAGCAACTGAATTCTGCTTGCTAAGCACTCTCAAGCAACTCTGGAGTCTACGGTTACCACCACACTCATACCATCTAAGAAGGAATTAGTACTGCAAAACTAAACAAGGACATATATTTTGAGCCTCAAGAGCATGAGCACACTCAAGGAACTCTACAGTCTGCGGCTACTACCCCACCCATACAGTCTAAGAAGGAATCAGTACTGCAAATCTAAACAAGGATATTCATTTTGAGTCTGAAGAGCAGCGTCAGTCCACCCAAGCATTCTACTTGTATGTGTTATGATAGTGAAGCTTTAACATTAGCAGTGTTACTTTGTACTTCTCAGCTTTCTAATAACACTGACTGTGGTAGCCTTGTGCCCTCCCGCAGCTAGTGCAGTAATCCTAACTGTCCAATAGGCAGTATAAACTTAAATCAGAACTGTCCTATTCTCTGTGATTAAATTGACCCAAAAGCAGCCCTTTCAGTGCTGCCTGCTTTAGTTTGTACCACTTGAGCCCCACCTGTTTATTTGCATCTTTATTCATTCCCCTTCATTGCTAATGTATCTCCCTACTCTAAACTGTGCACAAACTGGCTACTGATAAGCAAGTCAATATGAAGCCACAATCCCAACCTGAACAAACTTTGCCGTCTCTTCTCTCCCTCACTTTACAGGTAGCATTTGAATTATTACTCACCCCCTCTGAGGCTTCACTGATAGATTTCCACTGTTTGCCTCTCTGGTTTGTCTGGTTTCTTTGCATTGCACCTGGTTTACACCCCTTGTGCTGTCCCCCTCCCCCAGTACTAAGCCTATATTACATGCCTGCTGTGCATGGAAACATCTTTAAATTACTAGTCTCCCACAATGACACAAGTGCTTTTCAATAATTGAATTCTGCTTACTGGTAAGCCATTAGACCTCAGAAATTTGTTAAAGTGTTCAGATTTGTAAAGTAACAATTACTTTTTGCCGCCCATTACTTTTGTTGTGGTGGACTCAGCCCCACTTTGTTCACCATCGCTAATGCTCAGACTGTCTCCACTCCTCTGTCCTGCCCCCAATTGCCACCCACCCCCCTTCCTCTACATTTATAGTAATCCCAACCACAACCACACCTCAACTTCACATCACCTCCACCAATCACAGCTCCAAAAGTCAGATCACATTACACCACACCCACTTGCTCCACCACACAATACTCCCAACCACTCACATTCCCTCTAGGCATTATTACATCACCCCACATTTACTACAACCTTATAATTTCTATCCACACTTCCATCTAGAACCAACTTAAACTTTATAACCATGATTATTACACAACTAAATTGTCTGTCTTCTCATAATTCTTTAAAACTCCACAAGTTATCACACTACAATATCCCTAAACTTAGTAGCACAACACTATATTATGCACTCTCATATACATACACCACACATTATAATAATATCTGCCCACAATTGTTTAAGAACTAAATAACTGACAAATTCAGAACTAAACACATATGCTCTCATTCCTTCTCCAAAAAACACAATACTTTCTCACACTCATCACCAAACTCAAACATCTGTATCACCATTTTAACACCAGGCTCACCATAAGTGGGGACATCCACCTCAACCCAGGCTCAAATCCATCCTGTCCAACACAAACTTCTCCAACCCAATTTTCAGAACATAATACCCCCACTATCTTCATCCCTGGGCAACAACAACAGCAGCAAAACCAAGCATCTCTTAATGCTAAATATTAATATTAGAAGTATCAAAAATAAAATACCTGAACTCCAGGCCACAATAGCACACTAATCCTCAGACATAGTTGCTTTACCAGAAACTTGGCTAACTAAAAACATAACTAACTCAGAAGTTCTCCCTACCGGCTACAATATCATTAGACAAGACAGACCACTTCGTAAAGGGGGTGGAACTGCCTTACTGTATAAGTCCATCTTAACTTTACATCAAATACCAAACTCCTACCACTCCCACAATAATTGGGACATACTTGTCTCACAACTTCAACTTCACCCTAAAAAGATCATCACCATGATTGTGATCTATATTCCACCTGGTAATACACCTGCTAGCCTTGAAGACTTCTTATTCTGGTGTTCTTTCACATACTCACAAGAAACCTTTATTCTGGAGGATTTCAACCTAAATTGGTTCAACTGTATATCAGAACCACCAAGTAATCTAATAAATCTCCATGACTACCAGCAGCTAGTCCAAATTCCAACTAGATGTGATAAAAAATCTAAAAGGGAATCAATCCTTGACTGGCTCCTAATGAACAACACCACATTGAACCCTCACACAGGCAGTCTCCCAGATAACTTAAGTGACCACAACATAATATATCTTATATGTAGTAGAACAAGCCTATGCAAAAGCAGTAACTGTAAATCCAATAGAAACACAAAACAAAAATTTTCTCCTGAGGTCCTCAATACTCTACTCTACTCTACAGTTGTGACTGGACCCCCCCTAAAAACCCTCCCACTTGACCAGGCTATAGCATATTTCAACAAAACATTTCTACAACACCTAGACACTGTCACTCCATTGCTCAAAATCAAGGTTAGAACCTCTACAAACCCCTGGCTCAGTAAAGAAACCAAACAAATCCTCAAGTCCAAAGATACTGAATGACTTTACTATCAAAAAAACAAAGAAATACAAAGCCTAACTACCAAGAATGGCGCAACCATGCAAAAAAATGCATTAGGCTGGACAAAAAATCCTATTCCATGACATTACAAACTAAATACCAACACAACCCCCACAAATTTTGGAAAAATGTAAGAGAGCTACTAAATTCCACCCGAAAGGCTACCCCCAAACCAACCACCACTGACACTAAAATTCCTATCGAAGCACAATTTCACTCCCACTTTGTGAACTGAATTCTTTCCTTAGTATCACAGGACAGTTCCAACTTCAGTACACCCCCCCCAACACAAATAATACTAATACAAGCTTTATCTTCAAAACAGTTTCCATCACCTCAATCAAACGTATGCTCTCTAAACTAAAAACCTCATCAACAGCAGCCAACCTACTCCCCAGCTATTTCTTGAAACTCACAGCAGATGCTATTGATATCCCAATTTCCACTTTCATAAACAGATAAATCATTGAAAACTATGTACCCAAACTCTAAAAAATATCCTGTGTTACACCCATACATAAAGGTGGGACCTCTACTGAACTTAATAAATATAGACCCATTGCTATACTCTCCCCCCTGGCCATAATCCTAGAAAAATGCATCCATACTCAGATGCTAAAATATCTCCTAGACAACAACATCCTGTCACCTACTCAACATGGTTTCAGACCTGCCCATAGTACCACTATAGCCCTCCTCTGCTTCACAGACACAATAAACCATCTCAAAAATGAAGGCCTGCAGGTGTCAATTCTTTTTGTTTGGATATGTCCAAATCATTTGACATAGTCTCATACCAAATCCTGCTAAACAAACTAAACCAATATCACCTATCAAAGTACACCCTTACCTGGTTCCAAAGCTACTTAACTGACAGGTACCAGGCTGTGAAATTTGAAAATTCTCTCTCTCCTCAGCTGCCCATAACTATAGGAATCCCACAGGGTTCTATCTTAGAACCACTACTGTTCACAATCTTCACAAATGACCTCCATACCTCCAGACAGCATGCATCTTTCATTCAGTATACAGACGATACTACCTTAATCTGTGCTGCACAAAATATTCCCACCCTTCTGCAAACAGCTCAACTAACATTCTCTGACATTAAAAACTACCTTACCAAAGCCCAACTTATCCTTAATAAAAGAAAACTCAGCTTATGATTATAACCAGTTCTAACAAAAACACTGATAACAGTCAATTCATTATCTACAACGCAAATGCTACTCCAATCACTCCAGTGACACAGGCTAAGCTACTGGGAATAACCATAGACTCCCACCAAAAATTGAATAGTCATCTCAACTTAACTATTAAAAAAGTATATGCCAAACTGGGATCACTCTACCGTATCAAACCGTTTCTTACCAACAACACAAGATCAGACATTGCTCACTCCCAGCTTCTATCCACCCTACTCTATGCATCTCCCATTTTGACTAATTTCAACAAAGCTGAACTAAGCAAAATGGAAGCCTGCTATAACAGAATTGCCCACTTTGCTGCAAATTGCTCATATAGAACTCACTGTACTGCTTTGAACCAGCTCCACTGGCTTGAACTGCCCAAACTCCTAACCTACAATCAGCTCTGCCTCTGTCAGTCTATGTATTACCTCCCCAATAAATCTCCTGCTCTCAAAAACCTAGTACAACATCACTCAGCCAAAAGGCCTCTTAGATCATCAAGCAAACCACTACTAGAAGTCACCAACAGCTATAATAGCTTTGGAGACACACTACATAGTAGTTCAGTGGCTAAAAAATGGGACTGTCTCCACTAGCATGCAAAACACATTGTCCATAGCCTCCTTTAAAAACCTCATTAGGCAACATCTCAAGCAAAGTTGGCAGTGCAATGACTGTTCCCTAGACTAGTGAAAGTGGATAAGGTACATATACTAAGCCTAGTGTACTTGCTAACAGTTTTCACTCTTACTCACAAACACTGGCTAATGTACAATGTATGTACTGTACCTATGTACTATGTATGTATTCTACCTATGTTACAAATTGCAGCTGTACACATCAAATCTATTAATTACTTGTATTTTTAAATTAAAGTTTTCTTGTTTCTTCTCTCCACTGTAACTGTTGATGTGCTGCATACCCCTATAAAAACATGTCTATTGCAATTTGTGTGCATACTGATCATGTCTAAATATTTAAATGTCTCTGTAATTATTTTCTGTGTGGAGCTTTTCTCCCCAGGCCTCTGCTAGAAAAGGGCCTTTTTGGCTTGGTCAGACACCCTCGGTTAACAAATGTAAAATAAAATAAATAAATAAATACTGCAGCTAGCTTTTCTGTGTTACTTTGTAAAGCATTCTCCATTATGGATCACCTTGTGTGTTCTGTTGAAAATCCTGAAGTTTACTTTCTGTCATGGGCACTTATGAAATTATTCAATTAAATAGCAATTCTTTCTTATGCAAATTATCTTATTGCACTGGCAGATACAAAATGACTCTGCATATCTGCTATATGCATTTCATTGCCTGGCTTATATTTTACTGTTAAGTCATATTTCTGTAATCTCAGTAGCATTCCCCAGTACCTTAGTAGTGCCTGAACAAACCTCAGGATTTAATAAACTACATGTAGGAATAGTGTTATTCCTACATAGAGTTAATGGTGTCCGCTTCCACATAGCCGTAACAGCAGCGCACCTTACATATTAATGAAGATGCAATACTGAGAATGGCTGTGCAGACATGAACAGTCAAGGAGTGCAGGGTGCAAGTTTCAGTAGTGCTCACACATCTAACATGCCCATTGCTCTCGGAAAGTGTTGTATGGCACTTTGTAAGTGCTTTCAGTGTCTGCGGACACTGAAAGCAAATAAAATGAAAAGTAAACAGTATCCATGGACACTGACATGTCCAGTAGAGTCAGATATAAGTCCAGGGGGTTGTGACAGGTATTGTCACACACACCCTGCATTGTGAAAATGCCATATGGCTCTTATTACATGCCCCAACCCCGTAGATAAAAAAACCTGGACAAACACAAAATGATGGGGGGACAAATAGAGACAGATGTCAAATATTGCCCTAGAAACATGGAAAAGTGATAGAATAATAGGTTTTGCAGTGACCTGAATGTTGTAAAGGTGTAGAAGCCTGAAACACAAATGTATGCCAGTAGTTAGTGACATAAACCCCAATATCACTCATATACACATAAAAAGTGGATAGAATGACAGGTAGTGCAATGTCAAACATGAATTAGCATCAGTATGGATATATGTATATAAGGTGGTTACAAGAGATTTTTTTTTTCTCTTATAAAGGAAGTTTAAGTGTAGCTGAGCAGGTCTGAACATTGTAGTGCTTTACTCAGCATAGCTTAAACATCTCAGAGGAGCTAAATAGAAATGTACAGCTAAAATCCTCAATGATGAGATGGCATGGTGGTTAGAGCTCCTGTTTTGCATATAGCAGTTCACGGTTTGAGCACCAAGGCACGCCCTTTACTTTTACATGGGAAAGCATTAGTAAAATTAGTTTTATTTAATAAATGAGGTAGCAATTAATATTTCTCAACCAACGTAGTGTAGCAGGTCCAAAACTAAAGTGTCAGTTTATAAAACATATGAAAACCCATGTAAACACAAGTGCCCCATACAGTATAGTCACACCCCAAAGTAATGTAATGAAAGCACATAGGTGAATATCATGTAAAATACATCACATGCATTCTATAATATGTTAGTAAGGAATAATTAATATGCAGTCCTGAAATATTGTGTAAAATGAAGCCCAAGCAATGCTTAGCAGTGCTCAGTTCTGCTTAACTGGTTTGAGCATTGCTTAGCAGTCAATTCTAAGCAGCAGTCAGCTCAGCTAAGCAGAATTGTGCACCACTAAGCACTGCTCAGCATCTACCCCTTTAAGCATAAATGGTCCAATGACAGCAAAGGGCAGGAACATGGCCTTATTCAAACCACACAGGTGGGAATACAGCCAGAACCTGTTGTAATTTGATCTCTGCAGGAACCCTGTCAGGCGATGGAGAGGGCTAAGCTTTTGGGTGCAGCACTGGGGCATTCTGGAGTCCAGGGTCATGGCTTGGTTCCTTTTAGAAAACCATGATGAAAGACTGCTGTAGGGCCAGTACCAATGTTCACAGTATAAAGCAAAGGCCTGGGACTGTCTGGCACATGACCTCACCAGGTTTACTGGTATCCCCCAAACTGGTGAGCAGATACAGCATTAATGTGCCGACCTAAAGCAGAGGAAGGGGGCACTCTTGGCCCAATTGATCCAAGATGCTCAGGACAACCATGTTCCAGCAGTTTGTAAGTATCTCAGATATAGCTGTACCAAATTCTAGCCTGAGTATGTGATAGGCAGGTATGCATAATGTTTGTTTCTCATCCCTAGAGCTGCAGTGGAGACAGTTAGAAATATTGATGCCCATGCCAACAGACTGACATGGATGCACCAACAGGCTGGTGAGGACAGATTTATCTTGCAGTATATAGTGCCATAAAGTGGAAGGAGTACATTGTTTACTGCCAGTAGGTATAGTGTGTACTGTGTCTAATGAATAAATTATGTCTGCCAGACTAATATTGATCTACAGGCTATCCATGAATAAAAGTGTCATTTCACTGTAATAAAGATTTATACCACATTGTTTTCTCTGCCATGTAGTAGTACAAATAGAATGTGAACAGGTTCTTCACAGCAAATATGGCTTTGACAGCATGCATTAATTGAGGCCATTCTGAAAACCAGCCATTAAACAAACCTGTAGAATGTGGAGCTGTAAAACAAGATATAAATGAGATATGAAATATGTCCTGCACTAAGATCCGAACCCTGAATAGTAATATCTAATGTATTATAGTGTGTCCCCTGCAGCATTGCCTTGTGTTAACCTTTGCTTTCCAGACTGTATTATTTCAAAGGATTAATACACAGTATAGTAACTATCTGTCATGCATGAATCTCAGGATTACAAGGTCAGATTATCTAACCCACAGAGTAGAAGGAAGAAATCAGTCAAACAAGAGACAACAGTTCCCCAGTATCTTAGTGTTCATAGGTTCATAGGTTCATAGGTTCATACTAGGCTATCTGCCCTAGGGCATTAATAAGCCTAGCCACTATGTGTTTGGCTTTCGCCACCCATTTTAAATTTATTTTGCTATGCCCTTTTTCGAGGTTAGTATACTGCGCCTCTGTCTAACAGTGACACAGAAGTGATACCCGGGGTAAACCTACGATCTCCCATCCACTCATCAAGATTCCTCTTGAAGAGAGTCAATGAGGGACTCTGCCTAACCTGGACTGGCATTTTATTCCAGAGTGAAGGGAGCCTCTGGGTTATGAATCTGTCTCTCCAGCATGTCCTATTTATTTCAGTGCTGAGGTTCAAGTCTCTCAAGCATGTAGCTCGATGGGATTTGGATTTTCTGAGGTGCAGCATGTCCATTAATTCCGGGTTGGACATGGCTTTATATGTCAGGCACAGATCGCCTCTGAACAGGTGGTATGTCACTGAGTAGAGCTGGAGTTTCTTTAACCGGGCAGCATATGGCATCTATTTGAGCCCTTTGATCCTCTTGGTGAGGTACTTTTGGGGTCTTTCCAGTTGCTGCAAGTGTCTGGTAAGGTACATCCCAAAAGGGGCATTGTACTCAATTATGGGCCTGATGAGGGATGAGTAAAGAGGCACAATGACGTCCCCTGATCTAGATGTGAATCCCTTCATGATTAGGTGGACTATATAAAATGTTTTTCTAACCACTTTGGCCACGTGGTTGTCAAATGAGAGATTGCTATCAACTTGGGTCCCCAGGTCCCTAATTACTTCTTCTGTACTTAATGGATTACCACCTATGTGGTAATTTGTGGGCACTTTGTTTTGCCAAAGGGATGACTATACACTTTTTGGCATTTAGCTTGAGGCCATGGCTCTGGCACCAGATGTCTGTTTCTATGAGGCCATTTTGGAGGATGCTTGTGTCGGCTGGAGAGTCGATTATGGCGCCCAGTTTGCAGTCATCTGCGAACTTGGTCAGCCACAGTCCTTCCGTGTTGGCCTGTACCTCTGAGAAATATATACTGAACAAGAGAGGTCCCAGGACTGAGCCTTGTGGGACACCACTTGTAACTGGTTTGGAGTCTGACATGGCTCCAGCAATTCTAACCATGTGGGTTCTCTCCTTGAGCCAATTTGCAATCCATCTAGTGACATAGGGGTTTATATTTAAGCTGGTGAGCTTATCTATAATGCCCGAGTGGGGTATTGTATCAAAGGCTTTTACGAGGTCCAGGTAGGCTGTGTGGACCACCTTCCCCTCGTCAATGGCCTTGGTGACTGTTTCAAAGAAATCAACCAGGTTTAAGAGGCAGGATCTGCCCTTAACAAAGCTGAACTGGGTAGGATCCAGTGTTTGTAGGTCCCCAATATCTTTATTTATGAGGTCCATGATGATCCTTTCCATAGCTTTGCAGACCAAGCTAGTCAGGCTTATGGGGCGATAGTTTCCAGGATCTGTTGAGGCACCACCTTTATGGAGAGGGACCACTGTTGCTGTACGCCACTCTTTGGGCACATATCCTGTAGTAAGGCTGAGATTGAACAGTAGTTTTATGTTTGGGTTTAGCTCTTCTGGAGTTCATGTAGGACGAGCCGGGACACCATCTGGTCCCATTGATGCTGTTTTTTGCTTTGGAGAGGGCAGCTCTTACCTGAGCATCTGAGATGTCAGGGGGGCAGCACTCTGCTGGGATAGATATTTGCTCTTTTGGTGGGAGGGGAGAAGTTTGCTGAACCTGTCAGCTAGGATGTTGGCAATGTCTGTGGGTTCGGTGTATTTTTTGTCATTTTGGACTAATTCTGAGCATATCTGGGAATTACCACCCAGGTTCCTAACATAACTAAAGAAAGCCTTGTGATTATCCTTAGTGTTCTGTGCAATTTTTCTCTCGAAGCTGGCCTTAGATAATTTTATGTGTGCCCGTAGTTTTTTGCTAATACTGATCAGTGATGCCTTCCCTTTTTGGGATTTTGCTCTATCATTTAGTAGCTTCCTCCTTCTATTGTATAGTTTGTTTATGGCTGGGGTCCACCAGACAGGACATCTGCCTTTGGAGGATTGGATCTTTGTTTTATTTGTGATCACATGATCCATGCATTCCTGAAGGTGTTCATAGAATGCGTTTATGAAGGATTCTGCGGTCTGGGCCATATTTTCCACAGGCCCAGGGGCTTTGAAGGATTCCACCTCAGTTTTGAGGAGTGTGAAATTTGCTTTAGAGAAGTTTTTCACTGTGGTTTTCTGGGCAGGGGGTGGGATCGGGATGTGAATATCCAGTGAGATTAGTTTATGGTCTGATCTTACCAGTGAGCGATACACTTCTGGTCTGGAGCATAGAGTCCCCATGTTGGTGATGATCAGGTCCAGTATGTTTTCCCCTCTTGTGGGAGTGGTAACAAGTTGTTCCATAGCATTTGAGTTTATAAATTCTAGGAACCTTTGGGCTAGGGTGTTGGAGCTAGAGTAATGCTCCCAGTCTATGTTTGGGTAGTTGAAGTTGCCCAATATAATGGTGTTTGGAGAGACCTTCATATTTTCCAGTGTTCTCAGGAAGGCTGAGTGGGGTTCCTGGGTTTGGGAGGGTGGTCTGTAGCATGCTATAAACTGGAAGGCAGCTTTACCCACTGTTAGTTGCACATGGATAGTCTCTGATGTTTCGTGCTTTGCCACCACCCTGGAGGTGTGGGTATCTTTGATGAATATCGATACTCCCCCTCCTTTTGTGGTTTGGTCCAAGTTTTGGGGCCGAAAAGCATGGTATGAGGTATAACCTGGTAGTGCTGGGGTGCTCTCGGGAGCCCTGAACCAGGTTTCTGTTACTGCACAGATATCGATGTTCTCCATGCTAAGGAGAGTTTTGAGTGTGTGCATCTTGAGGATTAGACTTCTGGCATTGAGTAGCATTACTCTTAGTTTCTTATCCCTTGTGATACCTATGGAGGTGGGTTTGTCTTTTGAGCCTTGCCTAAAAAAGGCACTATGGGGGTAGCAAGAGCCTTTGCCAATATCCGAATGCCCAGGGGTGACAAGTGCAAGCCGTCCCTAGCGAAGCATCGTGGCTTGTCGAGCATATCATCCCAAGCTGACAGGCATTGGATCCCC
This sequence comes from Protopterus annectens, assembly GCF_019279795.1. NCBI lineage: Eukaryota > Metazoa > Chordata > Ceratodontiformes > Protopteridae > Protopterus > Protopterus annectens. Next base: position 649,958,700 of record NC_056734.1, on the reverse strand, counting down.
TTTGAATGACACCAGTACTTCAGACAGTTGTTGAAATTGATCATCTTGTCTTCATATTGTGGCATCATTCTTGGTGAGGATAAGATGCTACTCAAGGTCAGGGTCATACCGGCCTGGGCTTCATTCTCAGAGAGCTCTTTTATGTCTCTTTTCATGTAGTCCAGGGAGGTACGTCTCAGGTCATTCACACCAGCATGGACAATGACTGAGTCATATTTGTACTTGCCTTGGAGTGACCTGAGTGCTTGTGTTATGTGGCGGATCCTAGCGCTCAACAGGCTGTTCACCGTTACCCTCTCCTTGGTCAGCCTGGTGAGCGGGACATCAGTGTGCCTGACGATAGAGTCACCTATTACAAGTATATCAGGTGTGTTGTTTAGTCTTAAGGGCTGTGACTGTTCGGCACAATGGCTTTGTGAGATATGTGTTGCACGTGTTTTGTTTTGGGGTAGCGGCTGCTTGGGTGTCTGCTTTGGAGGTCTCTGCTGATTCGGCAGATCTTTATTTAGAGCCTCTGAGTATGTTTTAGTGTGATTATGTGTTTGGTTTGCTGTTGTTGTAGGTCTATGTGAGACTGGAATTGTAGTGAGTGTGGTTTCCTTCTCCTCCTGACTGGTTATGCCAGTACTGAGTTGAGAGAGTTTAGCCTCCAGTTTCGTTATATGGTTGCATCTCTCACGTGTTGGAATTTGTTGGGAGGAGGAGAGGGTTGTCTGTGTACATGAGGCAGTTGTAACATTGCCTCAAGATTCCCAGATTCACCAGCTGGACCAGAGAGGAGATTGACAACTGACCTTTGGACATGCTAGAATAATATTGGGAATTCCTTAATAATTGAAAACCAGGGCCAGTGGGGAGTGAGGGTGTAGTGCTTTTAATTTTTAGTGCTGACATATAATTGCTTTAGTGAGCAAGTGCCAGGTAACTTAAGTGCAAAAATGACAAACAGTAACTTTCTTTCAAGTGAAACAAGGAAATAAGTACAGTAAGCAATGCAGATATCACTAGTGATCCACAGAAGCACTGAGAAGCCGCTTATTAGGTGGAATTAGCGTTCCAGGGAAATAACAAGCAAACAAACAACAAGCATATAAACAAAGCTAGATTCAGCAGGCCTGGATCTAGTCTATGCTACAGCAAACAAGGTATACCAATTTCAGTAAGATACAGTTCAAATATTCAGGCATTATAAACCTTTAACCAGAAATTCCCAGCTCAGAAGGGCAGAGTCCAGCCTCTTCTCCCACAAGAGTGCAGACCACAAACCTTCTTAATGTAAAATAACTGGCCTGAAGCCCAAGTGCTTAAACCAGAACTAATACACTTTAAGAATATCAGACACTGGGCTCTCAATCAGCAGTTCCTAACTTAGAAGGATGAAAGCTACTTGTCCTGCCACCACAGTGCATGACATAGACCTTCCTAATGTATAACAACTGGTCTGAAGCCCAAGTGCTTAATCCAAAAGACTTAGAATGATAGCTACACTTTAATCAAGTTACTACCAAGCAGTAATAAATACAATTGAATACTTTAGAGAATGCCTGGATTAGTGCTCAAGTTACACAAACAAAGCTAGATCCAGCAGGCCCGAATCCAGTCTATGCCACAGCAAACAAGGTGCACCAACTTCAGTAAGAAGCAGTTCAGATATGCATGCACTATAAGCCTTTAACCAGAAATTCCCAGCTCAGAAGGGCAGAGTCCAGCCTCTCCTCCCACAAGAGTGCAGACCATGAACCCTCTTAATGTAAAATAACTGGCCTGAAAGCCCAAGTGCTTAAACCAGAATGAATACACTTTTAGAATAACAGACACTGAGCCCTCAATCAGCAGTTCCCAACCTAGAAGGATGTAAGCTACCTGTTCTGCCACTACAGTGCAGACCACAAACCCTCTCAGAGCAAAACAACTGGTCATGGATGCACCAACAGGCTGACTGTGTGTTGATGAGAAATAGTCTTGTTGTTCATTTTAGCACACCCAGAAACAGTTCGAACCCAGGGAGTGGTACTGAGATGTGTGCATATATACAGTGAAGAAATCTTGAATATTTGTAGAAACAGTCAGATAGTGGTAACAGATATTTTCTTCTCAGGTCTTATAGGTAAAGAAATGTTTTTAGTAGCTGTATGAAGGGTATACCAATACACTGTGTACAACTGTTCCACTGGCCAACCCCATGCTTGCAAATGACAGCAGGATATGTACATGCACCATGCACTCTTCTCGATACATGTCTCTCAAATGTCATGCTATCATGGCTAGTGGGCACCGCTGCCAATAACCCTGAACACAGATAGGAATCCAGGTGAAGTAAAAGTAGAAGACAGACACATCAGTGAAGGATACCCTTCTTTGTCAGATATGTAACCCTGACATATACAACCCCCCTAGTAATATTGCCATAGTTGTTCCAGTCTGCCCTGTACCATTTCAGGTTGACAGTTGTTCTATAGAAGCTATGGGCCATAGATAGATGTAAAGTGAGGACAGACCTGTAGAGTATTGAGCAGTACTGTTGTGAAAAATAGAAGCCTATACAGTTGTTAATGGACTTTTTCTCTCCCCCCACCCCACATCTGCATCACTAATTATTATTCATATACTATGGGTATGTTTTTCTCAAAACGTAATGTTGGGACTTCTGTTCTATTATTGTTCATATATTTAATTGGTTGCGTATTAACATACCTTGTTCAAATACCATTGCTAGTGACCTTTTGCCGTCAATGTAACTGATGTGCTGTTACAATGCTTACTGTTATTCCATTTATGCATGTGTTCTGTTTGCTATGCAACTGTTTCAAATCTGTTGGTTCAGGTTAATTGGAACACCCACATGTTATTATAACTAATTTTTAAATGTTTGGCTCATGACTAACCAATATATCTTGGAAAACCTCAACACCATAGCATATTTGGGAAGGCAGATCCCAAAGACTCCACCTGTCCCACCTCTTCTGGCTGTGGCATTGGGCCCCAGCACATCTGGGACCCAAACTGAAACTTTCTCCTTTAGTGGTTATGCACCACATTTGGGTGGAACCACCTCAGGGGACAGGATCCAACCTCTCTGGGCTTGGAGAGGAGCCTGGCACCCACCACAAGTTCCAGGGTATGGTGCACAGCATCATCTGCTCTGAGTTGGATGGATGGCTGCACCAGATGGAGGGCCACCTTGTGCACCTGGAGAGGAAGGATGCCTCTGTTATCCAGCCTCCAGCATAGCCACCTTTGGGGCCTTGAATGTGCAGTGGTGACTGCCCAGTTGTGGGGATTTCAGTCCCACTGTATCCGTTTGGAGGCTCTTGGGCCTCTAATTCTTAGCCACCCTCCCCGTCCAAGGTATTTACCCCCTCATGTGTCATATTCCACCCCTGTCTGCTGTCTTGTGTACCTTGTCTGTCTGCTAATGCAACCTATCCTACCCAACTTACCTCCCCAAGCATAGCTACAGCCCTTCCCCAAAATCCCACTCTCACCTTAAGAAAAAAAAGGGCATCTGTTCTGCAAAAAAAAAAAAGAAATCATTGCTCCATTTTAGCTCTACATTTTGCCTCCGTGTCCAGTGACGTAAATCAATCAACACTCAAGTTATTCTAAAATTGTATGTTACCGACACCCTTCCCTGTGGGATGTGAGGCTGTAAATTTCAAATTTTGTACATCAGTCACAGCTGTTGCTGCAATAGAAATGTAGAGCTATGGTCCTTTCCTACGCCCATCCTGCACATCCCTAGCTGGTTTTCCAAATGTTTCACCCTCTGCTTGCCCCCATTTCACCACTTTCCTATCACTCTTTTTTCTTTTCCTTATTTAAAATTAGCAAAGGTGTATGCAGGAATAAGTGCCACTAAGTGAAGCTAAGAGGACTTAACCATCTGTTAGCATCTCTTAGCTTCGCACAAAACCATGCAAACCCACTTACAACTGCTTAAAAGTGCTTCAATCACTCTGTCTCCATCAGCCCTTGTCCTGTCCAGCAACAAAACAAACAACCTGGCCAACTCTCAAACCCAGGATGCGGTGCACTATAATCACAACAACGTACCACTACACCATCTGAGCTATGGGGATTTGTAATGTCATGCATTAAGGTCATTTAACATTAATGAAAAAAGTCATCACTACATAGTCATGAATCCAGGACCCTGTGCACTACAATCACAGCAATGTATCGCTACATTATCTGAACTGTGGGAAGTTGTAAATCTTTGACAAACATATCATGCATCGCAGTCATTTAACATAAGGAGAAAAATACACATCCCTGGCAAGCCTTATACCCAGAATCCTGCACTCTCCAGTCACAGCAACTACCACTACTCCACATGAGCTGCGAAAATTACAAATGCCTCAGTAAATATATCATGCAGGATGGTTGTCCAACATTAAGGAAAAACCTGTAGAATTAGTACTGTTATATACATATATATGTATACATATATATATATCTCTATATATATATATATATATATATATATATATATATATATATATATACACACACACACACACACACACACACACATATATATATATATATATATATATATATATATATATATATATATATATATATATATATATATACACACACACACACACACACACACACACACACACACATATATATATATATATATATATATATATATATATATATATATATATATATATATACATATATGGGTCCACTTTTTAATCTCAAATACTGAAATCTTGAATTTCAGTATTTTTAGACCAAAACATCGAAACCTCATAAACACAACACTACACAATCATGAATACTCACAAAATTGAAATAAATAAAACAAAACAAAAAAAAAAATATCCAACCCTCCCCAACACAAAATTTGAACAGTACATAACTAAATTCAGAAACACCGCCATATATTCCTGCAAGGAGGCAAGCCCCCCCTACACCCCCACACACCCGTTTCTTATATATACCAACTCCAAGGTTGCACTAACTCAAAAAAAAAATACAAAAACACAAACACACTCTTACCTGCCCTACGTTCCCATTGCAGTCATATTTATACTCACTCATCACACCCACACACACTTCAATCATACTACAATTCCAGCATATAGCAGTCATACACATACAGTCTCAACTACATACCCCAGCCTACCCCTGAACCTCCCCACAAAAACTAAAAGCAAACACATTTGTACCCAAAAGCCTTAAAAATTAAACACTTACCTAAATCTCCATACATAAACAAACATCGGCCACCATAACACAATATCCAAAAAGAGACAATACACAATCACATAAATACCACACTATACCTATCACATTTGAGAAACTAAGATTTGAGAAAGTGCAGTTTCGGAAAACTGCACATTTGACTTTATGGTCTCAAAATACTGAAATTCGAGATGTCCATATTTCGAGATTAAAAAGTGCCTATATATATATATATATATATATATATATATATATATATATATATATATATATATGTACCCAACCTCTTACTGCAAGACATCTGCAAAAAGCCTGACAAAGTGGGGGGATAAAGGCCAAACAATAGTGACATATATTTGAAATATGGCTGTTATAAGTTTAGAGGTTTGCTGGAGTATCACATTTTTTTAAAATATATTTTTTATAGATTTTAGGTCTGAAACACAAATGATTGTCATCATTTAGTGATGTCAATGCTCACAACATCCCAGTGATTTGTCAGGAACCCACAACTGTTGTAAGGGACAGACTAAAAATATAAACTACGCATCTGGACAGTGTATAGAAATCAGGACAATGGAGAGGTATGACTGCAGTCATGTAACAGAAGGGAAAACCACTGAGAGGTGCCAACCATATCACTCAGCACCTTCTGAACTACAGTCAGACGAACACAACAGCACCCCAAATCAGCTCTGGGGAATAACTCATGCATTTGAAAATATATCATGCACTACAGGGATGTAACTATAGGGAAAAGCAGACATCGCTGAGAAATTGTACACCTACAACCATCTGCACTATGGTCACAGCAACATACCAGTACCCCAACTGAACTCTAGAGTATAATAATTATCACACACAACATCTACATATACTGCCACAAGTCACAGTGTGCTGGAAATCCTGAGGTGTTACAGGACATTTCTCATTCTGCGCCTACAAACATATACAGATGATAGACCACCAGCAGCTGTAGTAGCATGCCCAGTCTGATAGAAAAGGATCTATGATGCTCACATGTTCCCCTCTCCCTATGCAGCCCAACAAACATTTACACACTACACTGCTACACAATCTTGAAGTCTGGTAATGGCCAGACATACATAATTCTCAACTTTACAGATTTCCACAGAATGTCTAGAGTGTGGGACCATATTTATTGCCACTGCCTCATAACACTTCTGGGATTTTGCTAAATCACTGGGATGATATCAGGAGTGAAGTCACTAAATAATGATATACTATACCTTTGAACCTCTTACTGCAAGACATCTGGACAAAGCCTGACATATTTGTGGGACAGGGAGCCGAAAAGAGGGACATATCTTATATAAAGGTATTACAAACTGAAACAGTTGCTGGTGTTACAGGGTTTGTTGTAACATAACTTTTCTGAAGGATATGAAGTCTGAAACAAATGGATGTCAACATTTAGTGACTTCAAACCTCACATTATCCTACTGATTTCTCAAAAACATAAATTGTTTGAGGAACATACCAAACATAAGAGGCAAACCTCTGGGCATTCTGCAGAAATCTGGACAGTTAAGAGGTATGTCATAGACATATCACTGTCAGACATAAAGTCACACAGAAAATGCATGTCCAGACAAACCCTGTTAATCTATTAATCTTCTAAGTGTATAACAGCAATACTTAGTTACAATCTGTACCTAATTCTGGACATTTGTCCACCATTTTGTTGGGCTTTATCCACATTTCTTGTTCTAAGAGGTATTTCCACCTACCTTTTGTGAAGCTGTAGCCCCCACACCTCCATAATGTCTCCCTAACAGGCAAGAAAAAGGGGCAAGGCCCACATGAAGGACTTAATTATAGCACTGTGTTGTTATGGCATTGGCTAATGGAAAATCAACACAGCTGTTCTGGATGCAATTAGCAAATGGGAGACAAAAGGCAAGCTTCTGCCTATGCAAAATAGGTCTGAACCTTTTACACAAAGAGAGACTGTGACTACATAAACCTAAACATTTGCACTATAACATGTATTTCATTCAATTAAGCATGCAATGGAATGCAGAAGGGTGGATGCAATAATGTGAAATAGGAAGTTAAACAATAGGTCGCAACAGGACTTGCTGGACTCACATGTTGCTGTCCAGCACATATGGCCATTCCTGCTGGCCCTGTCTGCAGTGACATATATCACAGCTCTGGCCTCTGAGTCACCCCAGCAAAGGTCAGTTCACATATGATTACTTCTGGAGTGTCTGTTGTCCAATACTGACTGTGATACTTCTAGGCCAGCTACCCGGGATGTTGTAAATATTCATATATCACCAATGAACGCTACTATGATACATATGCTTGCTTACAAATGTAAGAGACCTATATAGAGTATGTGCATAGTAAACAAATGGTGCAGAAGTGTGTGTTGAACTGTATGTTATATCCTGAGCTCATACCATTGAAATGTCCAGACTTTTGCAGACTGACCACATATTTGCCTCATATTTGTAGTCAATGACTCATACAGTTGTGTTTTGTCTGGAAAATCACTCCCAACATTGTAAAGACTGAAGTCATAACATAACAGCATACATTTGAATGTCAGATGTCATATCCTTCAGAGTATTCCTGTGAATGCAAAACTGACTTTGCTAGCAACTAAATGTGTTACAGCTAGATGTATAAAGTGTCATTATTTTCTGGACTTTGTTCCTCAATGATGTGTGTCTTTGTCCAGATGTCTTGCTCTAACAGGTTGAGAGGTATCACTGAGCTGCAAGAATGTAAGCACAGTGTGCCATACTGACAAAGAACAGACATGTATATTAAGTATTACCTGTGCACATGTATGTATTAATAGTAGAATCTGGAAGCCTCAAACATACGGACATGAGTTGCAAAACATTAAGTAAATAGGCTGTACTTGTTTTACAATTGTGTTATTTTAGTTCCAGTGCACCAAACAGATATAAATGTCTACACCTACAGGTTGTTGTATTGCCTTCAAACATAAATAATTACTAGGTTGTTTATAATGACTAAGTTGAAATTGGAAGAGTATTTACCATTGTTATGACTTCCAGTGCTATACACACATCAGACAGATATGTACAGCTGACACAGAGAAGTATATTTGCTGTTAGCCTTTGCTGTTAGCCTGTAAAAAGAAGGCAGGTGAGAAACACTGATGTAATATGACATAACACAGCATTAATGTTGATTATTACTTCCAGACCAGTCACACACAAACAGCTTTGCATATTGTATAGGAACTAGGCAAATGTGACATAGTTTACATATGTATGGCAATACAGTATTTCTGTCTACTGTGGTCTGCATTGCTCTGAGTATCACTAATCTCTGCATGTAATTTAGATTAGAAGCACAGTAGTTAAACTTTGATGACTTGTATTTTGTATGTTACTGTACTATTACATTTTTTTGGTTATACGTATTCTACTCTGATGTACTTTTCACAGTTTTTGGTTAGGGTTTGTTAATAAAGGTTATCAAATAATTCCTTTGAAACGTGAATAGCAGCAGTTAAGTAGTGTGCATAGCTGCAGCATAGCATTGCTCTCTTAATTACAAATATCTGTAGTTAGCTGAAGTGTTTCTATGTTGTGCAGTGCACTGAGTATTAGTCATCTCTACATTTAATTTTGACTTGAAGCTCTTTAGTTAACCTTTGGTCACACAAATTTTGTATTGTATTGCAGTATTGCATTTGTTTTGTCACAAGTTTTCTGTTCTGTTGGAGTTGTAAGGGTTCCCCCTTGTTGTGTTCAACTATTTGTTGACATGTGATCTGGCCTCCCCTACTACACATCTCATTTTGAACACACCTCCCAGTTATATCTCATGAGCTTATCCTACTGAGCAGACAGATATCATTATGGAGGGTTCACTCCACCCTACCCCCCCCTTTGTTTCTCAACCAGACATTATCGTGTTTCACCCCTTCCCACGTAACCAATAAACAAAAAACATGTTACTGTATTTCTGTCTATTCCAACTGTATTACCTCAATTTGCTGTCACTGCCTGTTGTTATAATGACTCAATTGCACTTATTCTGCTGCATGTATTACTGCTTGTCAGTAGCCTGATGTAATTCTGTTATGCTAAGGCTATGCATTTAAGCATATGGGTTTCAGGCCAATTGTTTTACATGAAGTAGGTATGTCCTGCACTGTTGTGGGAGGTGAGGCTACATTATGCCCTTCTGAGCTGCAGCTGTTTAAAGGCTCATTGTGACTGCTCATTTGAACTGTATTTGTCTGACATTGGTGCACCATGTTTGCTGTAGCATTCATTACATCCTAACCTGATGAATATAGCTTTGTTTCTATAACCTGAACAGTAATACAGTCATCTCTTTTGGAGAGGGTCCCCTGCACTCTACTGGCAGGATTGTGCAGTTAGAAGTTGTGTGACTGAAGAGTGCTGGAACAGGGCTCTTTTCTGAGCTTTACTGTTGGTTAACTGGTTAATCCATTGACATTTGTTTGCTCTTGTTTGCCGTTGTCATATTTAAGTGTGTATCTGTTCACGCGTTACACTGACCTAAAAAAGATTTTAAATATCTTTAGCATAGTCTGGTTACAGGCTTTGTTGCAGTCTCATCTGTTTTTGTGATTCTTGTGTTTCCTGCTATGCCATCTAGTGTGGTCCAGGGCCAATGTCTGCACTTACGGGCAGTAGATGAACTGGTTGGGACTGTTCTGCATTAAGATGTTGAGCTAAGAGCTCAGGGACAAGGGTCGATTGGTCACTCCCAGTGTTCCTATTTTACCACTGTTGTTGTATTTAAACCCAGCATGTGCATGGCTTTGTGCCATTGTGCAGTTTTAATACTTTGAGAGGTATCACAGTTGCATGTCTTTCCCTTACCTGCACTCCTGTGTGAGTGAGGTCCTCGCCTGCAGGTACTGTCTTGATGTTATCCAGCCATACTCACACCTATAGGTGCTATCCTCAGATAGTATCCACTCCACTATCCCTGACCTCCCTTCCACAGATGCTGATAACCATGGACGGAGACTTTCCTGTGCTTTCCTGTGCTTTCTTTTGTTAGTCCAGTTGATATAGGCATCCTGACACAGTGTAGCCACTGCCTTATGTACACAGAAAACTGTGTGCTACTACCTCCTAGGAAAACAATATGTGAGAGATGCAATCACATTAAGAGCCTGGAATCCTTACTGTCTCAATCACATGAAAGTACATGATTGACAGACCACAATGCTTTGCCAGAAATGGCCTTCATCTGTCTTCCCTGGGTTTTAGGCTTCTGGCAAAGGCACTTGCATTCACCATAGTTCCTTTTGTAGGCAAAGTCATGAGCAGAACATTGCCAGCATGAAAGCTTATAATAAATGACATGTAAAGGTAATGCTGCTAACTGCTAGGAGTCTTAGCATGAAACTAATGTCATTGCAAACATACCTTGTCCTGGAGGATGCTGATGTGTGCAGTCACTGAAACCTGGTTTGAAGCTATGGAGAGCACATTAACCTTGCCAGGTTACTCATCATACCATACTTTTAGACCTCAAAATGGAGGGCTGCAAAGCCAAAGGAGATGGAGTTTTAAACTGTATCATACACATACACACCTCCAGACTGGTCAAGCAGTATGACACATGGGAGACATCCCAAGTGCTGTTAACTGTTGACAAAACACCTATTCAAATCATAGCTAGTCACAGACCTCCAACCATGACTCAGGACACCCACTACACCTATCTGGACTTGCTTGATTCTGTCAAGATTCAACCCTCTATTCTGCTCCTGGGTGACTTTAACTACCAAACTATAGTGTGCATGACCTATTTTACCTGAACATGAATGCACAGAGATTCCTTGGCTTTGTCAATGCCAATGCATTGGATCAGCTGGTCAACACCCCTATGACAGGTGGAAATATCCTGTATCTGGTCCTAACCAACATGAGTAGCCACTGTAGAACTCCTACAGTGTCATCCTCCTTGGTAGGATCTGACCAAATAGCCATCACATTTGAGGTCACTATCTCTCCTGCCCCCCTGTTAGGGTCAAACAAAACACACTTTCCAAAACTGACTATAAATCTACTCAAAGCAGGTATAAGTAGCTTTACAGCCACTGTCCTATCAGTTGGAACTAGCAATAGTGTCCAAGCCTACACCACAATAATACATGAGTACCTACATAGCTGTATGGACTCAGCAATACCTGAAAGGACAAAACCATCCCCGTCAAGGTGGAGTAAACCTCTGTGGTGGAAAGCAGCAATACACAAATCCCATAATAGGTGGAAATAATTACTGGACATGGCCAAGAAGGAGCAGGTGCCAAAGTAGAAACACTGTCACCTTTGTCTGAACAAGCAAATAAGGCCACAGGTGAATTGCCCTATGGTTAACTTTGAGTGAAAATTGGACACAGCCACCAAGGCTAATCACAAGGCATTTCTCATATATGTCTGCAATCTCAGAGGCTACACCGAAATGTGCTCTGTAGTGGTGGTCAATGACACCACATACACATATGGCATAGATATAGCCAACCTGCTGCAGACAGGTTAAGTAAAAACATCACCCACATGTCCCCCATCAGTACACATGGACATGCACAGCACCTGCCCCCCTCCAACCATCATCAGAAAGCAGGTCCGTAATTCCCTCTCAAAGGCAACAAACTAATATCTCCATGGTGCATGATACCATCCCTGGATGCATCCTACATGAACCCAGGCATGAGCTCTCAGCTCCGTTACACACTGTAGTCAACCAAAGCCTGAGCACCAGTGTGATCTCATCTGCACAGAAGGCAGCCACTGTCATCCCTCTAGACAAAGGTGGAACAATCCACTGACCCAGCCAATCATATGCACATCAGCCTAACTAGCCTGATCTGAGAGGTCATGGAAGGCATTATTAAGGACCTTATAAACAGATACATTGGCAATCTCAAAATACTTGAGTCCACACAGTGTGGTATTGTCAAAGGGAGATCAGCCCTGTTAAACCTGATTGACTTCATTGAAGGGCTCAACAAACACAAGGATGAGGGGAAGATGGTGTACACTGCCTACCTTCACCTAGCCCAAATCTCTGACAATAATCCCCAGTCAGCCATGATACATAAGCCTATACAACTAGGCATCAACCTGTATGTTACCAGATGGGTAACTAACTGGATCAATGATAGTACCCACTCAGTCAAAGTAATGGAAGCCACCTCTAGTAGTAGACTCTTAAAGAGTGGTGTACAAAGGATTGGTCTGAGGGCCTCTACTGTTTGAGATAGACATTTCTGAGGTGCAAGACAAAACCGGTGGTCTGTGACTGACCAGGTTTACAGATGACGGCAAACTGGCCACCTGCTTACATTCCCTTACTGATGTGAGCATCTTCCAAGAGGCCCTTACCCAAATTAATGACAGGTGCCAGAAGCATTGCCTCAAACTGAATGCCAGGAGATCCATCATTTTCCCTGTTGTGGTAGATGTCATCCACACTAATTGACAGTAATAACAATGTACTGAGCATGCAATCAGGTGTGAGGAAACTTGTGTACCAAGATTGATAGCAACCTGACAGTTTCCCACCATGTTGCCACCATTGTACAGAAGGCTGTCTACATCCCCCACTTGACAAATGAGGTCATCCAGGAACCAGAAGGCCACAACATCCCTGTACTCTACCCTTATCAAACCCATCACTGAGTACAATGGCTCCTTTGGCATGTAACTTGCCAAGTAAATGCAGCAGTTTCAGAGATCACAGAGGTTCCTGACCAGGCAAATCAAGGGTCTGCAATACCTATCCTATACAGATAGGCTGAAAGCCCTGTCCCTCTACTCTGTCTACTATAGACTGATCATAGGTGACCTGTGTCTGGCATACAAGGCCATTTCCAAACCAGCCTTGATGGCATTTCTGCATATCTGTAAGACAAACCCCAATCAGGCAACCTCCACACAAGGCCCTCACCTGGTCTGTGACATGAATAGTGCTTGTTGGTGGGATAGTTTAGAGTCCCACACAATACACTGTCTGCAAAATACACTCCCTACCCATGTCCAGCAGAGTACCTCAATAGTTCTCTTGAAGAAGAAGCTGGATGACTGCATGGGAAACAGAAAATACACCACTGGGATCCTGTGTGTGTCCCAGCTTGATAGGGGAAACAGGTGCTGACTTTGAAGGGACATGGACAAAAGTCTGGGTTAGGCTTATGAGGGCATGTGGGCCAATCACCTAGCATCATCCTATGAACCTATGCACCTAGTACTTTACATGTATCCTCTATGTGTTGCAGACTGTCCTACAATGTTGTCTGAAATGCATCCCTGTGAGTCTGAACTGTGTAGGTACTGCATTGATAGAGTATTATCTTGTTCCTTCAGTAGTTATTATCACATGTCGTTAAACCTTGTCATTGTGTCTAGTCTGTATAGCAGTAAGTCACCTCTTACAGTACTTGCATATGTACTTGGTGACACTGTATAGCTCACTCCAATAACCTTGGTCTTGGTCACAATTACCATTTTACTAATAGGCCCATCACACAGTAAGCTTTGTCACCCTTTGTTGAAGGCCTTACAGTAGCTGTTAAAGAGACGGATTGTGGCAGTCAGAACTACCATAAAGTCTAGACTGAAGGTCCCATAGGTAGCAAAGCTGTGCCACACTTTACCAGGAGTGTGTGTGTGTCTGTGTGTGTGTGTGTGTGTGTGTGTGTGTGTGTGTGTGTGTGTGTGTGTGTGTGTGTGTGTGTGTGTGTGTGTGTGTGTGTGTGTGTGTGTGTGTGTATCAACAAACATGCTACAGGGTATTAATTTAGATATGTTCTCTTCCCCTCACTGGTGAACACAGAGGTTGGTGTCTCTCCCCCCATAACCTGAAGTTAGTGTCTTAGACTGTGATGATGATGGTGGTCATAGTGAGGCACAGGTGGGGTTGATGTGCACTGAATCTCTGCCGTTGGTTGGTATCCCACTTTTACCAACAATGTCCCCACACACAGTCAGTATGCCCACACATACCCAGTCCCCAGCAGCCACAGATAAATGAAAGTTGGAGGATGGTGGCATGGAACAGGATAATGTGGTGACTATGGCAAGTGTGAGTGTAGACACTAGCCATAGCCAGAGAGCAAGCAAGGTCACACACAGGCAGATGGACAGGGGTGCTCGACGAAAGACTGCTGCCCATCAAGCCCCTTTTGCAAGTGTCACAGCATGTGTCACTAGACACATGTTATGGTCCATCATGGAGGCACAGGTGTGTACTGACCACAACACCAGTTTCTTATGGTCATGACGGTCACACTTCCTGCCATGCATGACAACCTCCACTGCATTTGTGATGTCGTACATCATTTTTTCGATGAGATGGATAGATAGTGAGGTGAGACATTGTCACTGTCCAACCCTGCAATGTCTGTGCTCGAGCATGTGGTATGAGTAGGGCATTGGCCATGTGGACATAGGTCAGCAACAAGATCAGCTAAGAGCTCACGTGGCCATGCACATTCACAGTCCTGTAGTGGCAGTACCACCAGCACTACTGAAGGGATGGTGCTGTCCACACCAAACCAGAGCAGGCCATGGGCACATGGTCCTGACCAGTCCTGTCAGTGACAAGGATCCAGCAGATAGCAGTCACCATCGGGGAGTAGTACTGCATCTGGCCTTGGGCCTGGTGGTGCCAGTGAGACTCCTGGCAGAACCAGTTCCCATGTCCCTGGTGGGAGACAGTGAATTGTACATCCTTCTATGTACAGTCCATGGCTGTCCAACATAGCCCTGTGTAGGGAAACCATATGGCTTGATTGTGTGCATACAAACACTTGCACATCTCTGTAACAGGCAGGTCCACACCAGAAATGTACAGCTCCTCTGCACAGCCCAATTGAACACCATCCCTCCAGACACACACACACACACACACACACACACACACACACACACACACACACACACACACACACAATGTCAACCATATGACCCAGCCTAGGCCTCTGGCAATCCCACACCACACCCTGTGCATGTGATGATATCTGTGTCACATCCCTGTTTCCCATACCATCAATGCAGAGGCATGCTAATATGGGTCTGATGCACAGGGTGAATATAATACAGTGTAGTAATGTAATGCTGTATAAGATGCTGTCTGCTGGCAATAGTTATGGGTACACATCGAGGTGTATGTACCATTTTAGCCACGATGCATTATTGCTATTAGTAGTGCTGACTGACTGTAGCGTCACATATTGTATTCTGTTTGTGTTCCAGGTAACTGTGTGTCTGCAGGCTGTGGGCCTGCTGACCATAGCAACAATGAGTATGGCAGAGTGGAAACACAGTGACCTTTTCATAGCCAAGGTACAGCTGTAGATGCACATGTTTACTAATTGTGTATACATGCAGCAGTGGGTGAGGGACAATTGGGGGTGGACAGTGTGACCTTGCATGCATACCCCTTGACACACCCAGCCAGCCTTCATACATGTCACCTAGGTGTTCTGTAGTACCACAGGCTCATACATACAGAGGTTACTTGAGTACTGGCAGTAGGTCCCTCACAAGCCTAGCCATTACTTTAACTGCAACAGATTCACCTATCAGCACCTGTTGCCCCTGCTATTTCTGTCCCATCCACCCAACCTTGATGCAGTTGATGAGGGTATGCACTGTACTGTGTATGACAGGCTTGGGTATGTATTCCTGACACAGGTCAGCCTGTGTTAATCTAACCTGACTATCATCAGCATGTATGCCTGCTATCTCATATGCAAGTCTGGCCTCTCATGCTGGTAGTGCACACAGAGTCATAGTCCTGTAGATGGGGCAGCTATTGAAGGGCTGAGCACAACCCTACCTGCCCAGTTTTACAAAAGTTAGTGATAGATACATAACACAAATACCACAGAGGTAATGTAGTGTTGCAGTGTCTGCCACTACTATTCAAGTGGGTGACAATTGCCGGGGCTGTTAGGATTGCCAAGGGTGGGTTCAGAGGCCCATAACATGGTAGAGCCATCTGACACACACACACACACACACACACACACACACACACACACACACACACACACACACACACACACACTGCTGCATGGGGACATGCATTGAAACACACATGCACATTGAGTTGACACTTCTCAGAGTAGATGACCTACCCATCTTATTATGTACAATACACAGTGATATGACCATTGCATGCATCACAGTGGCTTTGTGTTAGAAACTGTGTAACTGTGCTTGTAAGGTGGATGACATCTGTATGGGCTGAAACTAGGTTGGCAATGGGGGAGTTCACAGGGCGGAAGAGGCACACAAAATGGTATAGCCATCCCATACACATAGTAAAGACAGCCACAGGGGCTGTGCATACAGAAACACAAACACAGTTGCCAATAGACATATTACTAACTCTACATATCCACTTGCATGTACTATAGTGCTACTTGCACATGACATGCTCCACATAGATTATACCCACAGCCTCTTACAACAAGTAATCTTGGGAATGCCTTCATGGATGATAGGATAACCCACCAGAAAGTGTGACTTATCTCATCTACTGCTCCTACAAATCTGGACAAGTGATAGAGTAACAGATTTTGTATAGCATGATATTTCTGTCAGGTACAATGTCTGATGCTGGGTAACTGTGACATATTTGGCAATGGTATCACCGAAATGCTCATTGGTACAGGACACAGACCACATATAGGTTGCAATCATCTGGATAGTCCATGTGCATCATTACAGATGACTGGTATGGGCTGTATGGTTTAACATGGTACATGTGAGACAGATGCCATTAACAGGGTCTTTAAAGTAATGCCATGGGTAGGGGGTCAACAGGCCTTAAAATGGTATAACCTACATAACAACAGCCACAGGGGATATGCTTCACACACACTACTACAGTTATCAGTATTGAGATTAGAACCCCTACCAATCTAATTATTTGTACTATAGTATTATGCAGGTGTTGCACATGCCACAGAGCTTAGAGGGCTGATGAGTGTATACAGGTGTTTCTAAGGGGACTGACATCAGAAGGTCTTATAAATTAGGGTGGAAACGTGCCTCAAAATGGTATTACACCCCCCAGATGATATGATTCACACACACACACACACACACACACACACACACACACACACACACACACACACACACACACACACACACACTCACACACAAACAGTCTATCACAGTTGCCAGTATTGAATTTAGAACCCCTACCTATCTAGTTATGTATACTACAGTGTTACACAGTTATCACATAGTATCCCAAGGTACTTCTAAGGTGAATTGCATCAACAGCCCTTGTAAAGTATGGCAATGTGAAATGTACTGGGTGGGAAGGGCATCAAAATACATTACCCTACAAACATACACCTCTACACACACACTTGCCAGAACTGAGAGTAGAACCACTGCTTATCTATTTATTTTTACTATAGTGTTATGTAGTTATTGCATGCACCATGGAGGTTATAAGGCTGATGATTCTCCAAAGCTACTTCTAAGGGAATGACATCATCAGGACTGATAAAGTAGGACACTGGGAAGTGTTGTGTGAGGAAAAATCCTCAAAATACTTTATCTTACAAACATACACACTTACGAACACTGTTATTCACACACAAACACACACACACATTTGCTGGAACTGAGACTAGAACCCCTGCCAATCTAGTTATTTGTACTATACTGTTATGTAGTTATTGCACATGCTACGGAGCTTATAGGTCTGAGGGTTCTACAAAGCTACTTCTAATGGGAATGAAATCAGCAGGACTGCTAAAAGTAGGGCACTGGGAAGTGTTGTGGATGGGAAAGTCCTTAAAATACTTTATCCTACAAACATACACACAAACACATTTGCTGAAACTGAGAATAGAACCCCCACCTGTCTATTTATTTGTATTATACTGTTACATAGTTATTACACATGCCACAGAGCTTACAGGACTGAGGTCTGTCCAAAGCTACTTCTAAGGGACATGACATCTGCAGGACTGCTAAAGTAGGGCACAGGGAAGTGTGCTAGGTGGGAATGGCCTAAAACTGTTTCACCTACAAACAAACACACATTTTTACAGAACTGAGAGTAGAACCCCTACCTCTCTAGTTATTTGTACTATAGGGTTATGCAGTTATTGCACATGTCAAACAGCTTAAAGGGCTGATAAGTGGCCAAAGGTACTTCTAAGGTGAATGACATCAGCAGATCTTGTGAAGTTGGGCAATGAGAAGTGTACTGAGTGGGAATGGCCTCTTAATACTTAAATCTACAGACAGACAGATGCACACACATGCACAAACACACACACACACACACACACACACACACACACACACACACACACACACACACACACACACACACACACACACACACACACACACACACACACATACACACACACACACACATCAGTACTGTTAAACAATGGAGCTCACCTTCATGCTGGCACATGTGACTGGTTATGACCGGTATGCCACTGTCTGCAGCAGAACATCACTCTATGCTAGTCAGGGCATCCCTGTGTATGACTCACTTTCTGTGAGTGTCTCCCTGTGTCTCTGTCTTTTCACTGTCTGTCTCTCTCTTCACCATGTCTATGTGTGTGCATGTTTGGCATATTGTTATCTTTTGCCCATATTTATGTCTGTGTATCACAAGCAACAGATGCAGATATATCACATATGGGCCACCTACACCTAGCTGAGGGTAATCCGGTCTGGTGGGTGTGTGCAGAGACAGTTAAGGTGTACATAGCTGTCTGTATATAAAGACATATATGCACAATACAGTTATATAGTCCGATGTGGGTTCCAACATCGGCTGCAATCCTTTAACTGTAGAAGCATGCCCAGTATGACCTTATATAGTAAGAATGGAACTCCATTCCAGAGATAGTTGTACTCCGGTTTGGGTTTTGTGTGCTGCAGCCATACCTCTCAAAGGTAAACAGGAAGTTGCTAGAGTTACAGGGTTTGTTTTAGTAGACATTTGCTGACATATCTGTTTTATATATATATATATATATATATATATATATATATATATATATGTTATATATATAGATGTGTTAGAATTGCTGGAGCCATGACAGACTCCAATCCAGTTACAAGTGGCGTCCCACAAGGCTCAGTCCTGGGACCTCTCTTGTTTGGTATATATTTCTTGGAGGCACAGGCCAACACGGAAGGACTGTGGCTGACCAAGTTCGCAGATGACTGCAAACTGGGCGCCATAATCGACTCTCCAGCCAACACAAGCATCCTCCAAAAGGGCCTCATAGAAACAGACAACTGGTGCCAGAGTCAAGGCCTCAAGCTAAACGCCAAAAAGTGTATAGTCATCCCCTTTGGCAAAAACAAAGTACCCACAAATTACCACATAGGTGGTAATCCATTAAGTACAGAAGAAGTAATTAGGGACCTGGGACCCAAGTTGATAGCAGTCTCTCATTTGAAAACCACGTGGCCAAACTGGTTAGAAAAACATTTTATATAGCCCACCTAATCATGGAGAGATTCACATCTAGATCAGGGAGGTCATCGTGCCTCTTTACTCATCCCTCATCAGGCCCATAATTGAGTACAATGCCCCTTTTGGGATGGACCTTACCAGACACCTGCAGCAACTGAAAAGACCCCAAAAGTACCTCACCAAGAGGATCAAAGGGCTCAAACAGATGCAATATGCTGCCTGGTTAAAGAAACTCCAGCTCTACTCAGTGGCATACCGCATGCTCAGAGGCGATCTGTGCCTGAGGTATAAAGCCATGTCCAACCCGGAATTAATGGACATGCTGCACCTTAGAAAATCCAAATCCCATCGAGCTACATGCTCGAGAGACTTGAACCTTAGCACTGAAATAAATAGGACATGCTGGAGGGACAGATTCATAACCCAGAGGCTCCCTTCACTCTGGAATAAAATCCCAGTCCAGGTTAGGCAGAGTCCCTCACTGACTCTCTTCAAGAGGAATCTTGATGAGTGGATGGGAGATCGTAGGTTTACCCTGGGTATCACTTCTGTGTCACTGTTAGACAGAGGCACAGTATACTAACCTCAAAAAAAGGGCATAGCAAAATTAATTTACGATGGGTGGCGAAAGCCAAACACACTCTGGCTAGGCTTATAAATGCCCTAGAGCCGATAGCCCAGTATGAACCTATGAACCTATGAATTTATGAACCTATATCTGATGTCTGACACTGAAATGTATTGTGTCATTACCTAGTGACAGACATCCTCAGATCATCACAGTGCTTTACCAGAGAAGTACAAGATGTGTTGATATACAGACCAATATTATGATCCAAACTATAGACATTCTTTCCCAATCCGGCTAGTTGAGAGGTGTGGCTACAGCCAATTGAGTGATGAAGCTGTGTAAACAGTCCAGTACCTTGGTGATATACTGGCTGGGGATATCCTGCCTGTGTGGTATTCTTCTTACCTGAAAAGTCATATCCTGGTCCATACCTCTCAACTGTACAGTTTTTGCAGATTGTCCAGATGTTTTTCTAGAAGTTTTGTCCAGTCTACATAAACTTGTGCTTTTATGGAAAGTTAGTTGCAAATAATTAATGAGTGAAGTTAGAAAATAATGACAGACATTAGTGTTTCAGATTTCATAACCTTCAGACAATTCTTGCTAATGCAAAACCCATTATTCTACCAACTTTCTCAGTTTGTATGAGCAATATTTACAACACATACCTATCATTGGGCCTTTGTCCCACATTTATTTATGACCTTGTCCAGATGTCTTGCTGTCAGAGGTTGAGAGGTATGATTGGTAGGTACAGAATGCATTCTACTAAGCAGAAATGTCCATTATATGTGTGGTATATTCCACATAGCACTGTGATTTCCAGGTATGTTAATGGCAGACCAGTACAGAGTAATGTGGTGAACCACAGAGAGTTGTGTATACGTTGATAGGTTGATATGATGTTAGTAGGCTATTGTCCCTAAAGCCCTTATAATCCATGCAGATGAGAGTGTAGCCCATGTTAGGACATGTCAGCACCCAGAGCCCCTGTCCAGCAGGGACACAGGTGGAATCACAGGACTGTATTTTCTGTTTCCTATGCACTTATACAGGGAGCATGTCACTAGGAGTATTGAGGCACTTGGCTTGATGTGGACAGGGAGTGTATTCCACAGATAGGGGAGTGAGTGGGACACATATCTGTCACAACAACAAGCCGTACCGATATCATAGACCAGGTTGATGCTGTGCCTACACATTGATCGAGTGGGCCTTGACTTCCAGATGTGCAACAGTTCCATCAAGGCAGGGTCTAGATTGCTTTGTATTCCAGACAGGGGTCACCTCTGCATGGAATGGAGTAGAGGGACAGTGCTGTTAGCCTATCTGGGTAGGGTAGGTGTTTGTGATCCTGCATTCTCCTGGTGGGGAACCTCTGTGGTCTTTCCAGCTGCTTCATATGCTTTGTGTGGTACATGCCGAAGGGGACGTTGAGCAAAACAATTGGCCTCATAAGGTTAGCATATATGGCTCTTATGACCTCTTTGTCCCTGGATGGGATAATTTTACATTTGAGTTGTCCCACCTATGAAGCTTTCTGTACAACGGGAGCAACATGGTGCTCAGACATCAGGTTGCTATCAACCTGGGTGGCCAACTGCCTCACTACTGATTGTGTATTTAGACATTATTGTTACTATGATACTATGTGGGGACATCAGTCACCCCCGAAGGTGATGATGACACATCTGTAGGCATTCAGCTTGAGGCCATGTTTCTGGCATCAAGCATTTTTTTTTGTTGACACCCACTTGTAGGGCATCCACATCACTTTGGGTATTGATGACTGTTCCCAGCTTGCACGAAAAACAAAAGTAGACCAGCAAGAGCAGACACAGATGTGAAAAATAAATCAGTCCTTTATTAACAGACCGGTTTCGGCATAAACTGCCTCTTTCAGTGTGGGAAAAAAAAAAAATGCCCTGTTAAAATATATAATATATAAAAAAAATAAAATAGGCAGGCAGAAATCAAATCATGAATATTGAAAATGTGAATGTGAAATAAAACTAAAATTTCTTTTCAGTTTCTTCATACAGAAACAAAACTAATATTAATAAATAAAAGTCAAAACAACAAATTATTCATATTCATTAAATGGATTTGAAAACGCAAAACATCCTGAAACATAACAATTTCCCAAACATAAGTTGTCATGTGAAGAAAGGCTGTTAGACAAAATAAAGTCTATGAATTCGAAGTTGATTTTTTTTCTGGTCTGTGTCTGCTCTTACTTCTACTTTTGTTTTTGCTTTTTTTTGTTTTTGGACCCGCGCGCAGCCGACTTTGTTTGGTATGTTCCCAGCTTGCAGTCATCTGCCAACTTGGTCAGCCATGGGCCAGTGTTTTTGGCCTGCACCTCAGGGAAGTATATCCCGTATACCAGAGACCCCCAGACCAATCCCTGGGGTATGCCACTCATTAAGGGTGTATTGTTTGAGCTGGCTACACCTATTATGATTATGTGGGTTTTATCAATGAACCCGTTTGAAACCCATCTGGTAACATATAGATTGCTGCCTAGTTGACAGAGTTCATGTACAATGGGCAAGTGGAGAATGGTGTGTAAGGCTTCAGCCAGGTCACGGTGGCTGGAGTGCACCATTTATCCCTCATCCATGCCTTTGTTGGCTGCCTCAGGGAAGTCATCCAGAGTTCACTGACATACCTCCCCGGAGGATGGTGACTGTGTAGGGTAATGTATTTGGATTTTGCCAGTGTCCTTGTTAATGCAATCCACAATAATCCATTGCATAGGCTTGTGGATCAGGCTCGCTAGGCTGATGGGTCTTTCATTTCCTGGATTGGTGAACACTCCACCTTGATGTAAAGGGGATGACAGTGGCTGTCCACCACTCGGCTGTGACATAGACAGTACTCAGGCTTTGGGTGTGTAGGGTGTGTAATGATGCTGCCTGTGTCCATGTAGTTTGCAGCCTGGGATGTATTCAGGTCCCATGGAGGCTGTTCTCTTGACTTTGAGAGGTCAGTGATGCCCTGCTCCCTAATGATAAGAGTTGGGATTTCAGGTACTGGGGATGTCCTGCTTTCCTGATGGGGGGGCAGAGGGGAGACATTTCCATTGAATCTATCAGACAGCAGATTGGCTATAGCTACAGTATTTGTATATGTGGTATTTTTGACTGCCTGTTCTGCACAGATCTGGGAGCTTCTTTTGGGAATGCAGACATATGTGAAGAAGGCCTTATGATTGTCTATCTTAGATGTGGATAATTTGGACTCATTGTTGCCTTTAGTGGATTTCACTGGTGATCTTATTTGTTTGTTCAGGCTAAGGGGTGATTACTTCCAATTGTGCACCTGCTCCTTCTCAGTCCTGGACAGCAATGTTATCCTTTGGGTATATAGTTACTTTATTGCAGATGTTTGCAGACAGGTTTACTCTCTCTTGCAGATGTTGATGTTGTCCTGTCAGGTATTCCTGATTCCCTTCATCTCTATCTATATGCTGACATGCTAGTTTTGTGTAAATTTGGAAGTTGGTGTCTGTTCCTCTAGTGGGGTAGATGGCTGTTCAACTGTTTATACCATCCTTCTGGTGGTTGTGATCAGCTTGTGGGACATTTTCCTTTTACCAAGGCTAGAGTGGATCAGGAGAGATGGTGATATCACATGTGACCGCTTTTCTGTCAGATCTTGTCAGGGAGGATGATACCGTAGGGGTGCTGCAGTGGTTGATTATGTTGGCTACTGCCATGTCCGACATAGGTATCACATCTTGTGGAGGTATCAGGTGGCTGTCCTAAGGATGCATCATTGATAAATGGGGGCTTCTCTGTGCATTTCTGTTCTGGCATAGTTGGATTCCCAATCAATGTTTGGGTAATATCAGCCAGGATCAGGGTGATGGGTGGAATCTTGATAGATTTGTAGAGGGCCAGATATGTGGAGTGGGTGTCTTGAATCAGATATGTTGGCCTGTAGCTACGTATAATTTGCATAGGGGTCTTGTAGACAGTTGACTCTGCTTGTGTCTCATGTGTTAGACTGTTTGACCAGCCTGGAGGTGTGTGTCTGTCTAATATATATTTATACTCCACATCCTTTGGCTTTGCTGCCCATATTTTGGGGTCTGGCTGTGGGACAGGATGAGTGATCAGGTACAGATGAGTTTCTGTCCGTGGCTGTGGGCCAGGTTTCTGTAAGTGCACAAATGTCACCATCTTCCAGGGTTATGACTGCCTGCAATGAGTGCATTTTCCTGTTTGGACACCTAATGTTTAGCGGCATGGCCTTTAATTTGTGTTTTGTTGAGTGTTTTATGTTGGTAGTATGGACCCCATGACTTTCCCTACAAAGGCACTATGGGGAGGCAAGACCCATTGCCACAGGCCTGAATGCCAAGTGAGACAGATGCAGGCCATCTCTAGCAAGGCAGCGTGGTCTGTCGATCATATGTTCCCAGGCTGCTAGGCAGTGGAGCCCCATGGGATGACACCAGTAAGGGAGCCAAGTATTACTGACAATCATTTTCTCTTTGTATTGAGCAATCATTCTGGGTGATGGCAGACTGCTGCTTAAGGCTAGAGACTTACCTGCATGAAACACATATTCTGCAAGCTGAATCATGTCTCTCTTCCTATAGTCCAGGGAAGTACATCTGACATCGTTCACACCACCATGGACCAGGCCGGAAAGATACCTGTAGTTGTTAGGGGGTGACTTGAGTGCATGTGTGATATGGCAGATTATGGCACCTGACAAACAAGTGACCGTGACTTTCTCCTTATTCTGCCTGGTGAAAGGCACATCTGTGTGTCTCCCAGTAGAGTTTTCTATGAGTAATATGTTGGGTGCATGCTAAGGCCTTAGTGTTTGCAAGACCCTGGTGTGTGGACTATACAAGGTTTGTGGTGTGTAGGTTTGAGGAGTTATCATGTGTTTTTGCCTCTGAGGTGTCCTTTTTTTGGGTTTTTCTTTTTGTTGTGGAACTCCACTTACATGGGTGTGTGTTGCGTATTTGCAGGTGATGTTTACTGACGCAGTACACTGCATGGCACCTATGTTACTGCACAATTTGTTTGGGTATGCACATTCTCCATTTGTTTGGCCAGTTATTTCCCTTCCCCCTTTGTGTCTCTTTGTCCTTCTGTAGTCCAGTCATAGGCTTTGCTCACAGTGGCTGCTGTTATGTATTTGCAATTCTGGTGTGAGCAGGGTAAATGCCATAACATCACACATCATTGCACCACTACATTTGCTGTGGTCCTCAGATGGTTTGTGTTACTATATGTTATTATGAGGCTACATGTAGCTGTCAAACCATCACAGACTGACATCTGGACAGGCCCATATATGACAGTCAGACAAAGGCCCACACATGAGGACAGGGTGTTAATACTATTCTGCCAAACATAGACAGTTGGGAGACCAGTTTGGTATTTGCTTGTTTCTCTTGTGGGTATGAAGTCTGCTTCTCCACTGTCTGCCATTGATGTTTTGACATGACCCTTTCTTGTTTTGCAAATAGTTGGCAGGTGAATGCAATGTTAGGACAAGTAGAACAGATATGCAAGGCATACTTGTGCTCCTTCTGTGACAACCTGTCATTCCAGGGGCATGGATGTTGGCCAGTGACATGTTGTCAGTGCTGACACAGAAGGGGGCAGCCTTTTATAACCTGGTAGTATTTTGACCTTTGGGTACATGCTGTCCTACTAGGCACCATACGTCTCGAATTTTTAGAGCCAGAGATCTGGAAAAAAACATAAGTAATTTGAGTGCAAAAGCCTACATATAGGGACCATAGTTAACTATTGGCCTTACAAACCTAGAAAGGTGATACAATAACAGGTTTTGCATTAGCATCCATTTTCCTAAATGGTATGTAGTCTGAAACTACAATCTGTCATTATTTTCTGACTTTAGTCTTTTGTGATTTGTCAATGATTTGCCAGAAAACCACAAGTTCATGATAAACATACCTTAGATATGATGCAAACCTCTGGACATTCTGCAAAACGTCTGTACAGTTGAGAGGTATGTTAGGCATTGTGTAGGTTACTCTGAGCTGTGTACTTTCCATATGTGTGACCCCCTGTCCCTGACCTGTCCAGCTTTCCTGCAGTAACAGATATTGACATCTGGACAGTGTGTACAACTCCTACCATAGGTGTAGTTGACATGCAAAATAGTTGGCACTGCATTTCTTGGAACATGGACCCTGTCAACCACAGTACTGTATGTAGGCCACTAAGGCACGACAGCCAGGAGTAAGTGCAGGCCACATACTGACAGTATTAACCACACATATACACAGCTCATTGACCCCTGCATATTGTGGACATGTAACAAGTTATCAATTTGTGTGGGACAGCCCTGGGACTGTGTGCTCTGCTGATAATACCCTACAAACATTAATGTTACTGCATTTCTATGGGAACATGAGTGTGTAGGAGGCACACCTGTCAGCTGTCCACATTTGCACAGACTGTGCTGATGTTGGCTTCACACTTTGGTTCCATTTAGCATAGTATTGTGCCTGTCTTTGAGAATACAGGCATATCACTAAAGACCACAGGTTAGGTTGTAATGGCAGACATTTAGGTGTCAGACTTCTTAACCTTCAGAGCCTTACTGCAACTGCAAGACCTGCTGTGATATTACTGTGTAAGTCTGTATGGGGACATTTCATCATTGTTCCCATTTGTGGGCCTTTGCCAGACATTTCTTTATGGTTTTCTATGGGTGACTTGCTGGGTGAGGCTGAGGGGTGAATATGGGAGCTCCACATTGACATACATGCATATGACCTATGACCCCCCCAAGTTAGTTAGTCCCCCACATATACTGTAGTGAGATTTGTCACCTAGGGGACTATTGCATACTCTGGGCAAGCCAGTATTGGGTGGACATTTCCTGTTTTCCCACATAACTGTCAGTTGTCTACTGCTATCCTGGTAGGCTACCCCATTCCCTTGCATGCATGCAGTGATACCATAGCTATGCTACCACAACATACTACTCCATTCATTTATAGTTAAAAAGTCTGACTTACCTTGTGCCTGCAGCAGCTGAGAGGTCGGTGCTTAAGGGCTGGCTCTGTTGGATGCACACAATACACAGCCTATACATGGTAAAATACAGGTAGTGTGATATATGTGGCATCCATTTTACTGTGTGACTGTGTGTGCAAGTCAGAGAGAGGTAGCAGTCCCTGGGTCCCTACAGTGTCAATGCGTGTGCTATATGTTGCCTCTTTGCCAAGGCCTGGGCATACTGAGCCTGCCTCTGTCTGCCTACAGGAGCACACTCAGGGGCTTCCTCCTCCAAGTCCCCCTGTGCCTGTGGGGACCTTGGCAATGGTGAGGGGCTGTGTGGCCCTTCCCTGTGATGTTCCTGCCACAGCTGTTTCTGCAGGATCATATTGTGTAACATGGCACATACTATGAACGTGTGCACATGTGGCTGGAGAATACTGCAGGGCTCCACCAGATAAGCCAAGGCAGTGGAACCGTGACTTGAGCATCCTAAATTAGAAGAAAACAAAAAAGGAGCGTAACACCATAGACATAAAACTGGAACTTTAATACAAAAAAACAAGAACAGGATAAGCACTTTCGGCATGTGCCTTCCTCAGATCCTGAAAACAATTCGTACACACAACTATTTAAGAAACAGCTAACCAATCTATTTTAAAGGCAATTAAGCAATTAAAAATGAGGCAATGAAACATAGCAACTCTTACTCCCCATGTGCATAGTGCACTTGTAACAAAAACATGTTCTAAAACAACTTAGATCCAAGCTTAGAACAAAACTACATTTTTTAAAAATAATCAGCATAAAATATTAAAACGTATAGTAAATAAATAAAGCACTGCTGTTATAACATCCCAAACACATGCTCTACAATGTTCCTGGTTTGCGCATGTGTCTCATTATGGCATTCTTCTGTGGGTGTGTCTGTGTATTTCTGATACGTGTCATCATCCATGGCTCCAGTGCATAGCCAGCATCCCCCACAGGATGGCCATATGGGATATCCCTCATCAAATGCCTGGTACAGCTGTGAGGAATGCCAGATGTGTGAGATGTGATAACTACCAGAGCTACCAGCACACATTCATGACAATGCCCTGGGCATTGCAGACAACCTGGCAGTTGATGTAGTGATAGCCCTTGCGGCTGACATACTCTACTCTCTTCACCGGGTGGTGCCTTGATGTAGATGTGTGGGAAGTCTATGGCACCCAGTACTTCCAGGTAGTCTGCTACATGGTGCAAGTGATGCATATTGCTGGTGTTCTCCTCATGGGTGCTAGGGAAATATATGTGCTTAACAGCATGTGTTCATATGACATCCAGGAACTGGTGGAGTACCCTGGATGCAGATGCCTGTGAGACCCCCATTATGTCCCCAGTAGGTCTTTGAAAGGTACCTGTAGCTAGTATTCTTAAGGCTACACATACCTTTGTTTCAACTGGGATGGGTTCCGCTCTGTTGGCTCTGGATCTGAGGTGAGGCCGGCACAGATCGATGAGTTGCTGAAGTATGTTCCTGTCCACCATGTAGCACTCTAGTATCTCCAGATCATGTAGCCCCTGGTAGGTTATTCTGGGTCTGAACACTCTTCTCCTCCTCCTCAGTCAGGAATGGCTGTCGTCATTATCCTCTTCACCACCCTCAGTCTCTAGCACATGCTAATGTATCAAAGCGACAGCAGCCCCTAACATTTTGTCAGTTAAAATTTCCAACTGTGTACACCAATGTTGCAGGGTTTGTGGGGAAAAAACAGACTGGAAGGTGTTTGCATACTTTATACTGTTGTGCTGCAAATGCTGCTTGTGTGATTGGCTGACTATGATATATTCCACCTGCCAATTGTATTACTGACAGGTTTGAAGGGCCACTGTGACTAGGAGAGGAAGTTTTATACTGCTATTTCCTTTTTTTCACTCTGTTTAAGCCAAGCGGCGCGCCACGCAAACTATTTTAGCAAGTATAAATGTTGCTGAGAAGAAAAAGCCCACCCCTGCACATGAACACGCTTCTCAGTTCTTCAAATAACTGAGCACAGCTAAGCAGCCTCAGACACACCCCCTTGCTTAGCTGTGCTTAGCTGAGTGCAAATAGGAGCCACAGAGCTCCAATGTGCTTACACCAAGTATGACACACATCCTTTTCATGCCAGCTGCTTCTCCTGCTTACACCACTGCATTATAGCTCCTACACAGTTAGGTGCATGTGGATATGGTCTCCCATTTTGTTATTTAATACATTTAGCTCATTTGCATACCCCACTGCCTTAGTTCCTTGTTACACCACTACACCGGAGCCTATGTCCTTAGCTACCACTGTTACCAGTTATTGTTTTGGTTCTGCATGCTACCAATTGTAATGGCAAAATTCATCTTTCACATAAAATTGTCTTCTTACATTTTTTTTTAATTTTCTGTATGATCTCATTTGCACGCTGCTGCACAATGCTTAAATGGCCAAAATTGGCCCTTGATTTTTATAATTTTGCAACGGTTTTGTATGCTAATGGCCATTGGCATGCCTAATACTCATTAATACATCCTTTACTTTGAGCTGCCATGCCCCCATTTTGATTTTTGCAGAAATGTACACAGTTAGTACCGAATACATTTCTGCGTTGGACAGGGCTCTAACACGAATGCCTAGCTGCTTGCTGAATTGCTAACTCACCTCATTTGCATGGTTTACACCAGCCAATGAGGTGACTAGCATTATTCATGGTGTCCGTGTTAGAATAGTGATGGGAGGCTTGTGCACACCCCCAGCCTTGTTTACTGCATCACTTAGCAGCCATATTCCATGCTAGAGCTGCTACACTATTTAGACATGGAGAATCACTCCATGTAAGTTTTATTAAATCCTGGCCAAAGACTTTTTATATATATATATATATATATATATATATATATATATATATATATATATATATATATATACTCTGTAATAATTTATTTCACCAACACAATTTTCTCATAAATTCATGGAACTTTTCATATGCATACACTAAGGTGAGCAGTTTTTTTTTTCTATATGAATATATCTCCTCTAGTATTCCATAAAATTTCTTGCTCCATAAGCTATCAGTTTGCCTTCATATAGAATCATTGCAACAATACCATTGCAGCTGATATCTACTTGTAATGCAACTGAATTATTCACATGAAAATACTAATCCATCCATCCATCTATCTTCAACCCCTTTTCCCATTTTGCACATGGGGTTGGGGTATCACTTACTAAAAGAAAAAGAAATACAATTAAGTTACATACTCCACTGCCAATGGGCACCATCTCATTATTCCCTAATGTATTACCACTTAAGGCTGAAAGACAAGGGTATTGAAAAATAAATTATAAAGGTTAAAGGGACAAATGTAATACAATTATATGAAAATGTGGATTGTACTGCATCATATAAATTCTAAATGCTAATGCAATTTAACCCCTTGAACTTTTTGAATTTATCTGAATGACTGTATTAATTTTTTATTGTGTGTATAATGGGGTTTGAACAATCAAAAATGCATTTGGATTGATTTTGGAATGGAGTATTTTAAACTTGAAAATAAGACTTTGTCAGAGAGGTAGTTGTTTTAAATTTCCATATATTTACACTTTTTATGAAATATTTCCACTAAGCTATAGAACTGTTTGATATGTAATTTCCCTTTAATAATAGATTATTAAAGTTGAATTGAGTGATTGCTTTAATAATACGTCTGACATTTTAATTGATTAATTGTCCTTTAAAAGGAAAAGGATACAATATTTTCATTAGTTCTGATGACGTTCCAGTAGAACAAAAGTGCTCTATAATACATTAAAGTGGAGTACATATCTTAATTGTGGTGTACTGAGAGTTTGATTCTTTTTGCTTTGGTATCTGTTGTTTTTTACAACAAGGTATTGGTGTTTGTTTGGTTTTGTTTTCTCGGTTGCCGGACACCATATCTCAAGAACTGATTGGCAGCAGTTCTGGAGGTTTTGATTTGGATAAAATCAGTGAACTACAGGATTTAACCATTTTGGTTCAGTTTTTTAACTCAAGTAACTGACAAGATAGATAAACTTTTTAATTGCTCTGGCCCAAAGGAAAGTTACAGTTGAAGTCAACATGACTTGGGTGGTTACCACATGGTAGGTGGAGGAGGAGCTAAAGAAATGAATAATGTTTTTCAAGATTGTCACTTATGCCACTGTAGTTAAGGAGAGTGTTAACTGAGGGGTTGAACGTAATACACTGAATGAGTGTGGATGTGACTTAGGAACTAAGGAACTTCCGACAACAATCTAAGTTTCAGTTAAATAATGAACAATACTGGTGAGGCTACTAATTATCACAAGAACCTCTGGACTAAGATGTTTAGGTATGAAAACTTTCAAAAAAATACACGAGCCTGCAAATGGGCAATGTCTTCTTTGAAAAATGTTTATGTAGAAAGCAGGTCCACAAGGGTCTCTGAATTTTTAAATTCTTTAATGAATTTAATGAAGGTTTGATTTTGCATGTGGAAGTGTTTGACTTATTCACCTCTGCTGGCTTTGGTTTTATGAAGTTACTCATCTGAGACAATCTTAGGAAGATGAGCAACTTGGAACAAAATATTAGGAAGTTGGATCATGAGATCACTACTGATCTTTTGTTTGATGGACATTGAGAAATTTATACTACGATTTTTTACAATGTTGAACATGATTGCAGTAATATTGAGAAATGCAAGGAAAACAAAATAAAGTGTGATGAGTTGGACTACAAAGAGAAGAAGTCAAATCCATTCCCAGGCCAGCCCAGTACTGATTGCCAACCTCATAACAATGAAGTTATTTTTCCTCCCCTAGATGAGGATGTTATATATCTTGGAAGCAATGATTTTTTAAAGCAACAACCACTGATGACATGTTCATCCAGGTTGATGGAGAAGAACAATGGGAAGGAGAAAGGTTCAGTGGGGAGGGGGAGTCTTCAATCTTCAGTGATAAACAACAATTGGATCCCAGCCAGGATAAACCCCAGGAGAGGGAAGAAAAGAACATGAATGTGTCCATTGGTAACACAGGTACTGTGCAACCTACAGTTATAGCAACCTGGACATTGCAGCTAAATTTGGTGATTTATTTACAAAAGGTTTTACCTTCGTAACTTTTAAAAGGCTTGATCTAATTGATACCTTGGTTGAGCTGAAGTTCTTTACTCATTAGCTGAATTTAAAAATGTTTTTGATGGAAAAGAACAAAGGAGTGATTTGTATAATACAATGTAGAGGAAAAATGTTATTAATCTTTCCCTAACTCCTCCTATAGCTTTATTTGAAAAGCTTTATGAAGTTGATATTAGACAAAAGTTTTAACAGTAGTAGTGATAAAAAAATGTACATACTTTTACAGTCAAATGAAGGATGAAAGTAAACTATTACATGAATTGAGTAAGAACACAATGATTAGAATAATGAAGCCAGGCAAAGGGCATGGGGTCGTAATTATGGATACATTTCATTATATATTTAAGATGTTACAATACCTAAAAGACAGTCCTCAGGATTCAATAAACTCTGTGCAGGAATATCCTGCATGGAGTGGTTCATGTCCATTTAGCCTTAGCTTTAACAGCAGTGCGCCTTGCATATTCATGAAGGCGTGCTGCTAAGGCTAAATGGACATGAAGAATGAATGAGTGCAGGGGACATGTCTAAGCAGTGCACACATGTCCAACATGCCCCCTGCACTCAGAAAGTGCCATACAGCACTTTTTAAAAGTATTTCAGTGTCTGTGGAAAATGAAATTAAATAAAATGAGCATTTCAGTGTCTGCAGTCACTGAAATAGGTAGAGGAGGAAACAATGCAGGGGGTGTGTGACATGTCACACACCCACTGCATTGTAAAAGTGCTGTATGGCCATAGCCGTCAACAGTACATTCTTCTGCAGAATGCCCAGATGCCTGCCTCACATACATCTCACCCTCCCAGAGCAATAAAGCAGTACAAAACCATAAATAATGGGGGACAAAGCCACAAAAATAGGGACACATTTTAAATATTGCACTGACAAACCCAAAAACTGATAGAATAAAAAGTTTGCAGTAGCACGGGCTTCCTACAGGGTATGAAGATTGAAACACAAATGTCTGCCATGTGAAAGCACCATATGGCCATAGCCATTAACTGTACAGGTGTCTGCAGAATACCCAGATGCTTGCCTCACATGCTTTTCACCCTCCTAGGGCAATTAAGCAGTACAATGCCATAAATAATGGGGGGACAAAGCAAGAAAAATACGGACACGTTTTAAATATTGCACTAACAAACCCAAAAGATGATTAAATAAAAGGTTAACATTAGCACGGACCTCCTGAAGGGTATGAGGACTGAAACACAAATGTTGGCCATTTAAAGGTGCCATATGGGAAAAGCCCTCAACTGTACATGTGTCTTCAGAATGCCTAGATGTCTGCCTCACATACCTGTCAAAATCCTAGAGTAACAAAGCTGGACAAGTCCATAAATAAATACAAATATTTTTTTTCCTACTAAGGTATGTTTAAGCATAGCTAAGTGGGTGTGAGCATTATGGCCCTCTGCCCAGCATTGCTTAAACACCCCAGAGGAGATAAAAATGTACAGCTAAAATCCTAACACTGGGATAGCATAGTGGTTAGAGTCCAGGCTTTGTATACAGACATTCATGGTTCAAGTGCCAAGACAGGCACTTTATTTTTACATAGAAAAGCAGTGTTAAAATTATTTATTTATTTTTTGTAAATAATGTAGTAAGTGATATTTGTCAACCAGGGTAGTTTTGCTGGTCTAAAATGGAAGTGTGCATGCATATAACATGTGAAACCACCCATGTATACACAAGTGTCCCATACAGTATAGTCACACCCCTTGGTAATGTAATGAAAGCACATAGAGGGACATCATGTAAAGAAAATCAAATACACTTACTAAATGAAGTCATTATTCTAATATTTTTAAAAATTAAACAGGAGTAATGATTAGCAGTGCTCAGCTATGCTTAGCTGGTTTAAGCAATGCTTAGATGTGAATGCTAAGCAACAGTCAGCTCAGCTAAGTGGATTTGTGCACTGTTAAGCAGTGTTCAACAATGTCCCCTTTAAGCATTGTTAAAATTGACTTACCAGGTGTGCGCACTGCTAACCTGTCCTCATCATTCTCAAAATTGACCAATGCTGGCAAAAGGCGGGAATATGGCCTTATTTAAACTGCACAGGTAGGAGCACAGCCAGTACCTGATATAGCTCAACCTGTGCAGGAACCATGGCTGGCATAGGTGAGTGTTCACACTTTAAGGTGCAGTGCTTGGGCATCGTGGAGTCCAGGGTCATGGCTAGACTCCTCATAAGTAACCATGATGAGAGACTGCTGCAGGGCCAGTACCAGGGCTCACAATATAAAGAAGAAGCCTGGGACCATCTCGCTTGTGATCTCACCAGTGCTACTGGAATCCCCTAAACTGGTGAGCAGGTCTGGCACCACTATGCCGACCTAAAGCAGAGGAAGGTGCACTCTCGGACCAGTGGATTCAAGATATCTGGGTCAACCATGCTCCTGCAGTTTGTAAGTATCACAGATATAGGTTATCAAATTCTAGCCTGAGGATGTGATAGACAGGTATGCATAATGTTTGTTTTTCTCCCTTACAACTGCAGCAGAGAAAGCTAGTAACATTGAAGCCCATGCTGACAGTCTGATGAGTAAAAATCGATTTTGCAGTATATTGTACAAATAACTAAGGAGTACATTGTGTACTGTTATAAGGTATACTGTTACTGTGTTAACTGAATAAATAAACTTTGTCCGACTAATATTGATCTGAAATAAACATCTATAACACAAACTGTTGTGTTTACTCTGGTATGTTGTTGTTGTAGACTTAGAATGGAGCTGTAAAACAAGATATAAATGCCCTGTGTAAACCTTTGCTTTCCAGATTGTAGTAATTCAAAGGATTAATGCACAGTACACTAACTATCTGTCATGCATGCATCACAGGATTACAAGTTTAGACTGTCTAACCAAGAAACTAATAGGCAGAAACCAGTGAAACAAGAAACAGCAGCTCCCCAGTAGCTGAGTGTGATAAAAATAGCTTAGTTGTTATTTTGCACACCCAGACAGGGTTCAAATCCAGGGAGTGGTACTAAGATGTGTGCATATCTACACACAAGGAATCAGGAATATATGTAAAAACAGTCAGGTAGTGTTAACAGATATTTTCTCCACAAGTTTTACAGGTAAGGAAATGTTGGTAGTAGCTGTATGAAGGGTATACTAATAAACCGTGTACAACTGTTCAGCTGTCTCATCATATGCCTGCAAATGACAGCAGGATAGGTACATACAACATGCACACTTCCCGATACATGTCTCTCAAGTATCACTATGTCATGGCTAGTGGTCATTGTTGCCAATAACCCTGGAAACAGATAGGAAACCAGTTGAAGTATGACAGTAGCACACTCACATAACAGCAGTCCAGGGTACCCTTTCTGTGCCAGATATGTAACTCTGACATTTACGGGTCCCCTCTAATCATGTACCCAAAGTTGTCACAATTTGTCCCATACCATTCCAGGCTGACAGTTTAATAAGTATGCTTGTGCTACAGAAGCTATGGGCCATAGGTAGATGTAAAGTGAGGGCAAACCCATAGAGTATTGAGCAGTACCGTTGTGGAAAATAGAAGCATAAGCAGTTGTTAATGGACTTTTTGTCTCTGCCCCCGCTCCTCATCTGCATCAATAATTATTATTCATATACTATAGGTATGTTGTTCTCCAAACCTAATGTTGGGACTTGTAGTTTATTATTATTCCTATATTTGATTGGTTGCATCTTAACATACCTTATTCAAATAACATTGTTGGTAGCCTGTTGCCATCAATGTTACTGGCATGCTGTTACGATGCATACTGTTGTTCCACGTATGCATGTGTTCTGTTTGCTATGCAACTGTTTCACATCTGTTTTATGGGGTTAATTGGAACACCCATGCATGCTGTTATAACTAACTTTGAAATGTGTTGTTCATAACTAACCAAAATATTTTGTAAAACCTCAATACCATAGCACATTTACAAAGGCAGATCCCATCAGATCCGCCTGTCCCACCTCATCTGGCAGTAGCACTGGGCCCCAACATGTCTGGGACCCAACCTAGGACTTCCTCATCCATTTTTGGGTGGAACCATCTCAGGGGATGGGGCCCATACCCCCACGGGAGTGGGCATGGACAGGGCCCTGTCACTGCAGTCAGTTGCAGGGTATGGTGCGCAGCATCATCCAAACAGGGGCTGTGAAGGTGAAGTGGTGACTGCCCATGGGTGGGGACCTCGGTCCCACTGTATCCATTTGGGGGCTTATGGGCTTCGGATTCCCAACCACCTTTTCTGTCAAAGGTGTTTATCATTTACCGACCCTGTCTGTTGTGTTGTCTGTCTTGTCTGTCTCCCTACCCAATTTACCTCCCCAGACATACCTACAATCCTTCCTCAACATCCCACTCTCACCTTTAAAAAAAAAGGGCATCTGCCCCCCCCAAAAAAAATATATATCGCCCCATACATAGGTGTCCATTTCACACACTTGTCCACTGGACACATGTAGTCTGGTATAATTGGCTTGACAAAACATTTCTGTTGCCCTCACCCCTCTCTCTGAGATTTGAGTGTCCAAATTCAACTCCAAATTCTGTACAAATGCACAGCTGTTGATGTATAAAAAATGGGCAGCTATGGACCTTTCCTACACCCATCCTGCACATCCCAAGCTATGTTTCATTTTTTTCCCTCTGTGTGCCCCTTTTTCACCACTTTCCTATCACCCCTTTTTCCTTTCTTTTAAAGAAATTAGTGCAGGTGTAAGCAGGAATAAGTGCCGCTAAATGAAGCCAAAATGGACTAACCATGTTTTGGCATCACGCAAAACTACACAAACCCACTTAAAACTGCTTTAATCACTTTGTCTCCATTAGCCTCTGTTCCGCCCAGCAACAAGGTAGACGGCTGTGTAGGTCTCGAACCCAGGAATCTGTACACTAAAGTCAAAGCAATGTACTACTACACCCTTTGAGCTGTATGAATTTCTACTGCTTTTTCAAACATATCATGCAATAGAGACATTCAACAATAGGGAAAAAGCACTGTGGAATCAGTCATATTTTGTATATATAAATACACACACACACACACACACACACACACACACACACACACACACACACACACACACACACACACACACACACACACACACACATATTTATATATGAAGTTTATGGTGACATATATATATGAAAAAAGTATATACATAATATATATATATATATATATATATATATATATATATATATATATATGTATGTATGTATGTATATAACATGCAGTGCAGTCATACCTCAGAATCATAACTCCCAACCTCTTAGTGCAGGAAATCTGGACAAAGTCTGTCAAAATGGGGAGACAATGGGCCACAAATAGGGACATATTTTAAATGTCACTCTTACAAAGTTATAAAGATGCTACAGTAACAGGATTTGTTTCAGCATACATTTTCTGAAGGATATGAGGTCTGAAACAGAAATGTATATGTCATTATTTACCGGCATAACTCCTCAGATCATCACATTGATTTACCAGACACTTACAAATAATTAGTGGAACAGATGAAAAATATGAGTCAAACATCTGGACATCCTGTGGAATGCCTGGTAGTTGACAGGTATGCTCAGAACTTCTTAGTGCAATGAATCCAGGCCAAGCTTTACAACATGGGGGGACAAAGGCATGATAATAGGGACACATCTGAAATACATGAGTAGATAATCTGAGAAAGTTGCTGCAGTAACACTATCTGTTCTAACGTATATTGCCTGAAATATCAGAAGTCTAACACTCAATTGCTTCTAATACGTTAGTTACCTCAAACTTCACATCATCCCCCTGGTTTCTCAGAAATACACAGCAGTTATGAGGACTAGGCAAAAGATAAGAGCCACACAGCTGGACATTCTATGAATATCTGGACATAACATAACATTAGGAAACTACACTGAGCTGGCAAGCATGTCACCAAGCACCATCCAAACTACAGTCTGACCAACACAACATCACCCCAAATCAGTTCTGTGGACTTATACATCAATTAGCAAACATAACAGGCACTACATGGATGTAACAGTAGTGGAAAACAGACAATGGTATGAAAGTGCATACCCACAACCAATTGAGCCACAGTCACAGTGACATACCAGTAAAACAACTAAATACTACAGTATAATGACTGTGGGAACAAAAATAACCTTTTTTCCACTCACACACTACCCCTACATATACTGCCCCAAGTCACAGTGTAGTGGAAATCCTGAGGTGTTATGGGACATGTCACAATCTGGCCATACAAACATATACAGCTGATAGACCACCAGAACCTGGAGCAGCATGCACAGTCAGATAGAAAGGGCCCATGTCACTCACATGTACCCCCTCTTCCTAAACAGACCAACTAACATTTACACACTACACTGCTACACAATCCTGATAGTCTGTTAGCAATGGCCAGGCATACACGGATGTCTCAACTGTACAGATTCTCACAGAATGTGCAGTTTTTGGCCTCATAGCTATGGACTCTTCTTCGTAACATGTCTGAAAGTCTGCTACATCACTGGGGTGATAGCGGGAATGTAGGCACTAAATAATGATGTAACATACCTCTGAACCTCTTAGTGCATGACATCTGGACAAAGCCTGACATTCAGGGACAGAGGCCCAAACACAGGGGCATATTGGAAAT
Organism: Protopterus annectens; assembly: GCF_019279795.1. Lineage (NCBI taxonomy): Eukaryota > Metazoa > Chordata > Ceratodontiformes > Protopteridae > Protopterus > Protopterus annectens. Next base: position 649,919,631 of record NC_056734.1, on the reverse strand, counting down.
ATTGCTGTCATAAACTAAGAAAGTTACTGATGTTACAAGCTTTGCTGTAGCATATCTTTTCTGAGGGATATGAAGTCAGAAACAAATGGATGTTAGCATTTACTGACAGCAATCCCCAGAGTATCCTACTAGTTTGCCAAGGACAGAAACTCTCTGGGGAACAGACCAAACATAACTGGCCATTTTGCAGATAACCCTACCGTTGAGAGTAATGTCATTCACATAACACTGTCAGACTTGAAATCACACTGAAAATGCATGTCCAGACAAACCCTGTTAAACTAGCATTATTCCAACTGTATAACAGCAATCCATATATTCTGTACCTAAGACTGGAACTTTGTCTCCCAATTAGTTGGTTTATCTCCACAAGTTTTGCTGTAAGAGGGATTCCCGCCTACCCTATGTGATGCTATAGCTCACACATCTTCATGATGTCATCTTCACAGGAAAGGAAAAGGGGCAACGCACACATGAAGTACTCAATTATAGGAGTGTGTTGCCATGCCATTGGCTATTATAACAACACAGCTGTTCTGCATGCAATTAGCAAGTGGGGAACCCAGTTGGTGCACAGAACATCACCTGCTCATGACCATTACTTACAAAAGGTAAGCAACCTAGCTATGCAAAGCAGGTGTAAACCTCTACATAAGTAGACAGAGAGAGAGAGAAAGAAAGAAAGAAAGAAAGACCACAAAACAAACCGAACAAACCCAAAACACAACTATTCAGGACTACTTGGAAAAAAAACAGGTATGTCAAACAAGTAAGAATGTAATGGAATGCAGTAGGGGGTATGTAATAATGGGAAATAGGGAGTTAAACAAATATATCTCAACAAGACTTGCTGTACTGATATACTGCTGAACAGCACCTATGGCCATAGCATCCGGCTCTGTCTGCAGTGACACAGATCACAGCTCAGGCCCCTGAGTCACCCCAGAAAAGGACAGCTCACATATGACTACTACTGCAGTGTCTGTCAAACAATACTGAATGTGACACTGCTGGGCCAGCTACTGGGATATTGTACATATCCATATGTTACTTGTGAATATAACTATGATACACATAGCAACATTGCAAATCTAAGAGACTTATACAGGGTATGTGCATAATAAACTACTGTTGTAGTCATGTGTGTTGAACAGCATGTGATACAATGAGCTCATACCATTCAACTGTACAGTGTCCTGCTGCACAATAACCACATGTGTGCTTAATATTTGTAGTCATTTACACATAGAGGTGTGTTATGTCTGGCAAACCATTGACAAATCTGTGAACATTGACATCAGAACATAATAGCCTACTTATAAATGTCAGACATCCTCCAGGGTATTTCTGAGAATGCAAAGCCTACTGTGCTACCAACCGATTTAAGTATGTTACAGCAATAGTAATACAGTGTCAATATTTTTGGGGCTTTGCCCCCCCATTTATGTGTGCCATCACCCAGATGTCCTGCTCTAACAGGTTGAGAAGTATGACAGAGCAGCAAGACTGTAAATACAGTGTGCCATACTGACATGGAACAGAGATGTATATCAGGTATCACCTGTGCACATGTATGTATGAGTAGGTTTAGCTGGAAGCCAGAAACAAAAGACATGAGTTGCAAGCAGTCATGTAAATAACTGTATATGTTGTACACATGTGTAATATGAGTGTTAGTGCATCCAACAGATATATATGTCTACAGCTACTGGTTGTTGCATTGCCCTGACACAGAAATGGGTACTACAATAAGCATGATTATCAGGTTATAACTGGAGAAGTGTCTAACTATGTTATGACCTTGTGTCCATGCCTACTACAAACAGCTATAGGAGCACCTACATAGCTGTATGGTTTCAGCAATACCTGACTCATAAAACTGCCTCCACCAAGGTAGGGCAATCCCCTTTGTTGGACAGCAGCAATTCACAAACCACGTAATAGGTCACTATATTGGCTGTACAGGGCCAAGTAGGTGTAGGAACTGACTTAGAAGCATGTCCACCTTTGTCTGAACAACCATATAAGGTCATATGTGAATCACAGAAAAGGCTATCTATGAGTACAAATTGGACACATCCACTCCACCAAGACTGTCCTCACATATGTCTTCAGTCTCAGAGGCAACAACCTAATCCACCCTGTACTGGTGGTCAGTCACACCACATACACACATACCATAGCTATAGCCAACCCACTGCAGACAGGTTAAGTGGAAATATCACCCTCCTGTCCCCACATCAGTATAGGTGGATATGCATAGCACCTGCACCCCTCCACTCATCATCATGGAGCAGGTCCATAATGGCTACTGAAAGGCAACAAAATTAGGTCTCTATGGGACTTGATAACATCCATGTCTGCATCCTACATTAACTCAGGCATGTGCACCCAGCTCCATTACACACTGTAGTCAAATAAAGCCTAAGCACCATCTACACCCCATCTGCATGGAAGACAGCCACTGTCATACCTCTACACAGAAGTGAATGATGAAGAGAGGATTATGTAATTTACTGGCCCTCATTGGCCGGAACATGGCACATAAGGACCAGGAGTGCAATGCAAGCTGATACTGTGCTGATAGCTGACAGGGGTATGATGTGGTTGTGAGTGGCAGCTACTGCTAGTCAATGTTGATGTGCAGGTTCTGTAAATACCACTGACAAATGTATGAGGTTCTGTGATGTGTTTCCCTATTTATGTTTTCCAGGTTCAATGCATTGCAGCAGAAATCCTGCTTACATGGAGGCTGAAACTGAAACTGCAGTAATAACTGATCACATCATCCAGCACTACAGTGTAATGTTCAGCCAGAGCCAACAGTATCTGTGGGAATGGACCTCCCTGTGGGATGACTTTGTCCACAGGGGAAATAATGTTGACCTGCATGCATGAACATATGGGCAGGTCTGGCATCATACGATTGACCTGATACTCCATGCCTGATAAAGGGCTGCTGCCATGACCAGGGACCACACAGCCACAGGTGGGGGTCCTGCCATGCAGGCCCCACTTACACCCACCAAGGAGCTTCTTGCCAACCTTGGGACACCCAAGCCACCCCAACATCAGAGTCCATATACCCGCAATATGGAGGTGGGTGGCACCCGCACAATGGGCGAGGAGCATGCAGGTAAGTCCACAGTGGAGATCAATAGACTAGTGTAGCAGCCATACTGATGTCCATAGAGTATCTAAATGCAAATGTCAGGTCAGAATGCAGTTGTAGTTGGGTTTTGTAATACTCAGACATGAACATCTATGGTGAAGGTTAGCAAACTGTGTAGTACTGGAGCTTGTACCATAAATGTGCAGAAAAGCTGCATTCATCTTCTACCAATGCCACATGTGAGTCTGCTGACAATACCTCTCTCCCACAACTGCAAAGGTTGCAGCAGTCTGGATGTGGGACAGCATCCTGATGCTGGTGAGTATGGAATTGTCCTGTTGGGGTTCACCAATACCCAAGGCATGTTAAGGGCATGCAATTTACCATGCACACAAGTGTCACTCCTAGCCATATTGCGTTATGTGCATGTTCACTTGTGATGGGGTTAACTGCATTGCATCACAGTGGTCACCACAGGGGCCTATATGCAGGAGTCATAACATTTCCGTAGCATACCTCACAGTCTGTTAGTGCAAGAAATCTCAACAGAGACTGACAAAATGGGGGGACAAAAGCCTGAAAATATGGACATATTTGAAATATTACTCTTATACAGTGGCTATAAAAAGTGTGCAAACCTCTGTTAAGATGTCAAGTGTTTGTGATATAAAAAAATTAGACCACAATATTTCATTCTACACCTGTTCCCACCTTTAATGTGACCTATAACCTGAACAATTCACTTGAAAAACAAACAAATCTGTCAGGGGACTAAATAGGGATACAAAGCCTACAATAAGCTGGATGCATATGCATGCACACCTGTCAACTAATACTTTGTTGGAACAGCTTGTGATTTAATTACAGTATTCAGACTGCTTGGGTACACACCTGCCATCAAGTAAAGAGACTCTGAGTAACACCAAATAATGGTCTTCTCTCCTAGAAGGATATTCCTGACATTTACTCAATTGCCTGCTACAACAAAAGCCATGGTTCACAGAGAGTTTACAAAGCATCAAAGGGATATCAGTGTTGAATGGTATTACTCACGAGTAGGGTACAAAAACATTACCATGGCATTGCATATACCATGGAACACAGTGAAGTCAGTCATCAAAAGGTGGAGTAGATATGGGATAACAGTGATGGTGCAAGGAACCGAACGTCCCCCAAAACTGATGAAATGACATGACAAAAACTGGTCAGGGAAGCTGCCGGGAGACATACAGCAACACTGAAGGAGTTGCAGGAATCTCTGGCAAGTATTGGTTGTGTGCTACATGTGGCAAAACCTCCTGTATTCTTTACAGGCCTATGGGGTAGGGTTGGAAGATGAAAGCATTTTCCCACACAGGAAAACATCCAGGCCTGAGTACAATTTGCAAAACATTACAAGTCTCCCAAGAGCATGTGTGAAAATGTGTTATGGTGTAATGAGACCAAGGTTCAACTTTTCAGCCACAATTCCAAAGGGTACGTCTGGTGCACAAGCAACACTTCACATCACCCAATGACCACCATCCCCACAGTGAGGCACGATGGTGGCAGTGTCCTGCTTTGGGGTTGATCTTCATAAGCTGAAACTGGGGCTTTAGTCAAGGTGGAGGGAATTATGAACAGTTCCAAATACCACTCACTTCTGGCCCAAAACCATCAGGCATCTGCCAGAAATCTGAAGATGAAGAGCAGTTTCACCTTTCCACGTGACAATGACCAAAAGCATACATCCAAAACAACCTAGGAATGGCACAACCAGAACACAATCGAGGTTATGGATTGGTCCAGCCAGAGCCCAAACCAATCTCTGATAGAAAATTTGGGGTGTGACCTGAAGAGTGCTGTGCACATGAGATGCCCTTGCAATCTGACAGAGTTGGAGGGCTTTAGCAAGGAAGAGTGCCAAATAATGCCAAGTCAAGATATGCCATGCTGATAGACTCTTTTCCAAGAAGACTGCATGCTGTAATTAAATCAAAAGGTGCTTCAACAAGGTTTCATTTTAAGGGTGTGCACACTTATGCAACCACCCTATTGTATGTATTTCATTTATTATATTTTACACTTAACACATTTGTTTGTTTACCAATTAGATTGCACAGGTGATATGTCACATTAAAGGTGGGCAATGTTTTGAAATTGATAATTGTGATTTCACTTTCTATATTACAAGAACCTGGCATGTTAACAGGGGTGTGTACACTTATCATTTCCACTATAAGTTTAGAAAGTTGTAGGTGTAAGAGGATTTGTTTTAACATACATTTACTGCAGGTGTTGTGGTTTGACACTCAAATGTATGTCAATAATTAGTGACATCAATCCTCAGATCATCCCAGTAATATGTCAAACAAACACAGGCATTATGAGGGACAGAGCAAACATATGAACCAGACATTTACAGATTTTGCAAAGATTTCTACGGTTGTAAAGTATGTTATATGGGTGTTATCACTGTGCTATGAAGTGTAGGAGCATGCCTAGTATGACCTTCTATAGTAAGTGTGGGAATCCATTGCAGGAATAGTTGTAACTTCAGTCCAGGGTGTTGTGTGCTACAGCCATACCTTGCAACCTTTTTTTGCAAAATATTTGGAGATAGGCTACCAATATGGGGAAACAATGGCACAAACATAGGGGGATACTGTAACTATTACTCTTATTAATGTATGAGTTGCTTGAGTTACAGGGTTTGTTTTAGCAGACATTTTCTGACTTATGTAATGTTTGACACTGTAATGTATTGTGTCATTACCAACTGACAGATATAATCACATCATCACTGTAATTTACCAGAGAAATATGAGATGGATGATGCACACACCAATATTATGAGGCAAAGTTTAGACATTCTTGCAAAATCTGGCCATTATGGTTTCAGACATGGGCTTTAAAGTGTAGGAGCATGCCCAGTATGACCTTCTATAGTAAGTGTGGGAATCCATTCCAGGAATACCTGTAACTTTAGTCCAGGGTGTTGTGTGCTACAGCCATACCTTGCAACCTTTTTGTGCAAAATATTTGTGAATACCAATAATGTGCACATGGGTGCAGTGTGTATTAGGTGAAGGGCCATCACATACAAATACTACTCACATATTCCAGAGGTGTATATTGTTAGTGACATGGAGTGAAAGTGGCTGCATTGCATGATGTTGAGGGCATGCTCAGAGTATATTGTGGTCTGACTGTGTGTCATGCATGTCACAATTTGGATATTGTGAAGTCTGTGTAATGCCTTTGTGCCACCTCACCTGTATGTGTCTGTATGTGTGTCCATGAGTGTGTGTGTGTGTGTGTGTGTGTGTGTGTGTGTGTGTGTGTGTGTGTGTGTGTGTGTGTGTATACCAGCCAACCTTATAGTACACATATTAATTTACATATGTTGTCTTCCCCTCACAAGTGGCGATGGGGGTCGTGGTCCATCCTGCATGGAACCTGACGTCAGTGTCTCTGCAGACTCTGACAATGATGATAGTCATAGTGAGGCACAGGTGGGGTTGTCAGGGGTTGAATCTGTGTCATCAGTTGGCATCCCACTGTTGTCCACAACATCCCCACATGCAGTCATGATGCCTACAAATACCCCATCCCCAGTTGCCACAGATAATGGACAGTTGGTGGATGGTGGTGTGGAACAGGCTAGTGTTGTGACTATAGCAAGTGTGAGTGTAGACACTTGCCATAGTCAGAGTGCAGGGCAAGGTCCTACATAAGCAGATGGACAGCAGTGTTAGAAGAGGACTGCTGCCTGTCCAGGTCTTGTCACAAGTGGTGCAGCAGATGTCACCAGAAGCATGTTTTGGGTCATCATGGAGGCACAGTCATGTACTGACCACAGCACCAGACAAATACTCAGGGTTTTGGATGCACATCTTCCTGGTGTCATGGCGACCTACATGACCTAGTTGAGGCCACACATGAAAATACTGAGGTCATGAATAGATGTTGGGGTGAGGCTGTGGCACTCCTCAACTGTGCTATGTCTGTGCTGGAGCCTGTGGTGGGAGATGGGTGGCAGCCATGTGGACATAGGTCAGCACCATGATCAGCTGAGGGTTTACAGGGCCATGCACCTTCACACTCCCATAGTGGCAGTACCACCAGCACTACTAAATGGGGGTGCTGTCCAGACCACAATGCAGTAGGCCATGAGCACGTGGTCCTAGCCGGTCCCGTCAGGGACATGGATCCAGCAGACAGCAGTCACCATCAGGGAGTAGTATTGCATCTGGTCTTGGGGCTGGTGGTGCCAGTGAGACCCCTGGCAGGACCAGTTCATGTGTCAGTGGCTGGAGACAATGAACTGTACACTCTGCCATGTATGGTCCACAGCTGTCCAACATACCCCTGTGTAGGGCAGCCACATGGCGTGACTGTGTGCATATAAATACACACACATCACCATCACAGGCAGGTCACCACCAAACACACACACACACCACCTCTGCATGGTCTATTCATAGAACACCCATCCAAACACACACACACATGAGGTCAACCGTATGGCCCAGCCTAGGCTTCTGGCAAACCCACACAATACCCTGTGCATATGATGATACCTTTGCCACATCCCTGTCATCCATACCACTGATGCAGGGAAATGCTAATATAGTTCAGATGCACAGGGTGAATTAAGTACAATTTAGCTATGTAATGCTGTGTAGGGTGCTGACAGTTGGCATTTGTAATGGGTACACTTCAGACTGTGTGTACCTTTTCAGCCATGATGCATTATTGGTGTTAGTATCGCTGACTGAATGTAGTCTTACATGCTGTATTCTGTTTGTGTTCTAGGTGTCTGTGTGTCAGCAAGATGTGGCCCTGCAGACATTTTTTTCTTTATTTATTTATTTTATTTTACATTACGAAGGGGTATGACAGAGTGGTAACACATCGACCATGTCATAGCTGAGGTACAGCTGTATATGTACACATTTACCAGGTCTGTGTAACAGTTATTGCATGTGCCACAGAGCTTATAGGGCTGAGGGGTGTATACAGGTAAGTCTATGGTGGTTGACATCAGCAGCTCTTGTAAAGTGGACAATGGTAAGTGTAGTGGGTGGAACACATCTCAAACTGGTAAAACCCACACCCCCAGAGGATATTGTGTTGACCAAATAAATAGAGAATATTGTTCCCACACACACAGTCACACTCACACACACACACACACACACACACACACACACACACACACACACACACACACACACACACACACACACAGGATCACAGTTGCCAGTGTTGGGTTTGGAACACCTACCCTTCTAGTTAGTGGTAGTACAGTGTTTTGTGGTTATGACAGGTGGCATGGAACTAATAGTGTGAGGAGTGTTTCAAGGTACCTGTAAAGTGAATAACATCACTTGTCCTTGTGAGGTATGGCAATGAGGAGTGTACTGGGTAAGAAAGGACTAATAATACTGTCACCTCTGAGTCTACACACTCACAAACACTGCTATACACAGCAATTCACACACACACATTTGCCAGCATTGACATTTGCAGCCATGCCTATCATGTTAGTCATTCCATACTGTTACATAGCTGTTGCATGCAGCACAGGGCTTACAGGGCAGAATAGTGTTTACAGATACCTCCAAGGTAGTTGTAAACAGTGGGCTTCAAAAACTGGACCTTGGGATGTGTACTAGGAGTATCATGGCCTAAAATTGTAAACCACGGCCACCCAATGGTTATAGTTCTCACTCAAGCACACACACACACACACACACACACACACACACACACACACACACACACACACACACACACACACACACACACACACACACACACACACACACACACACACACACACTTGTCAGGACTGAGATTAGAACCCCTACCTATCTAGTTATTGTGATTACAGTGTTATTCTTTTATTGCATGTGCCACAAATATTATAGGGTAAATAGTGTCTCAAGGTAATTCTTAGATGAACAACATCACCAGACCTTATGAAGTATGGCAATGTGAGATGTATTGGGTGAGAATGGACTCAAAATACTTTAACCTACAGTAATGCACATTCACAAACACAAATACACTCATACACACATTTGCCAGGACTGAAATTAGCAGTCCTGCCTATCTTGTTAGTCAGTCCATACTGTTACATAGTTCCTGCATGCTGCATGGGTCTTACTGGGCTGCAGAGTGTCAACAGATACCTCTATGGTTAATGAAGACCGCGAGCCTTGTAAAGTGGTCCTTGGGATGTGTACTGGGAATGCCACAGCCTAAAAACGTAAAACCCACTCCCACAATGGATATAGTTCTCATTCAAGCACATACAGAGGATACAGTTCTCACACACACACACACACACACACACACACACACACACACACACACACACACACACACACACACTTGCCAGGACTGAGATTAGAACCCCTATTTATCTAGTTATTGCTACTACAGTGTTATGCATTTATCGCATGCACCACAGAGCTTATAAAGTGAAGAGTGTCCCACTGTTCTTGAAAGGTGAACAACATCACCAGCCCTTGTAAAGTATGGCAATGGGCAGTGTACGGGGAGACTGAGGCCTCAAATGCTGTATCCTACAAATATACACACTTACAAACACTTACACGCACACACACACACACACACACACACACACACACACACACACACACACACACACACACACACACACACACACGCGCGCATGCACACACACGCACATACATTTTCACATTTGCCAGGACACAGATGTGAACCCCTACCAATCTAGTTATTGGTACTATAGTGTTATGCAGGTACCGCACACACCACAGGGCTTGTAGGTTGAAGAGTTTCCTAAGGTATCTGTAAAGTGAATAACATCACCAGCCCTTGTAATTTATGGCAATGGGAGGTGTAGTTGGTGAGAAGGGCCTTAAACTACTTTCACCTACATGTTTATACACACACACTTTTATACACACTAATGCACATGCACATGTATGCCAGTACTGAGATCCATAGGTTCATGCTTGTTTACTAGGCGAATGGCCATGGAACCTTTACAAGCCTAGCCTATTGGATTACCCTGGAATCGTGCCACTTGATATTACTCCCCAATGTGTCTATTGAGTATAGCCACTCGAGTGATCCCTGGGGTGAGATTTATATTCCCCATCCACTCATTCAGATTTCACTTGCAGAGGGCCATGTATGTGAAGTCTATTCCATAGTGTGGGCAGTCTCTGGGTTTTTAACCTGTCCCCCCAGCATATTCTGTTGATTGTGTAAATGGGGTTGAGGTCTCTAGGGCATGTGGTGTAGATGGATTTGGTTTCTTTATATGGAGCATGCCTAACAGAGCTGGGTCAGTCATGGCTTTGTAAGTCAAGCAGAGATCACCTCTAAGCAGCCAATATAAGACAGAATAGTTGGAGTTATTGGTGTCTGTCCATATAGGACAAGTGTTTAAAGCCTAGGATCCTCTTTGTGAGGTACGTTTGCAGCCTCTCCAGTTGTTGCAGATGTCTAGTGAGTTAAATGCCAAATTGGCCATTGTACTCGATGATTGGCCTAATGAGGGAAGAGTAGAGGAAGAAAATTACCTCTTTCTTCCTGGATGCAACACCCTTAGTAATGAAGTGTGTCACATAGAAGGACTTTCTGACTACAGTGGTACTGTGGTAGTCAACAGAGAGGTCGCTGTCAACCTGTGTGCCCAGTTCTCTTATAATGACTTCTGTGTTCAGTGGGCTACTATCGATGTGGTGATTCATGGGAAACAAGTTGTTCCCAAAGGGGATAGCAACACATTTTCTGGCACTGAGCTTAAGTCCAGGGTTCGGACAACATTGGTAGGTCTCAGTGAGGCCTTTCTGCAGGATGTCAACATCACTTGGGGAGGTAATAATAGCACCCACCTTGCAGTCATCTGCAAACATTTTCAGCCAGAGTCCATTCTTGTTGGGATAGACTTCAGAGGCATAGATACCAAACACAAGGGGACCCAGGACCATACCCTGTGGTACTCCACTTGTGACTGGTCAGTAGTCTGACATGGAGTCCACTGCTTTCACACTGTGGGTTATATCTGTGAGACAGTTTGCAACCCACCTTGTTATATATGGGTTGATGCCTAGCTGAGTGTGTTTGTCTATGATTCCTGAGTGAGGGATGGTATCAAAGGATTAGAAGCCCCACCTATTTTGTTATTTAATTCCATCATGTTACATAGTTATTTCATGTGGAACAGAGCTTATAGGGCTGCAGATTGTCTGCAACTACCTCTACAGTGGATGACAACAGTGGGCCTTGTAAAGTGGACACTGGGACATGTACTGGGTGGACCACAAAAAAAATATTAAAATCCGTCCCCAATGGATATGGTTCCTAACCAAACATGCACACACAGGATACTGTTCTCACACACACAGACATTTGCCAGGACTGAGATTAGAACCCCTACCTACTTAGGTATTGCTACTATAGTGTTATCCATTTATTGCATACACCATGTACCTTACAGGGTGAAGGGTGTCCCAATGTACTTCTAAGGTGAGGAACATCACCAGCCCTTGTAAAGTACAGCAATGGGAGATGTATTTGGTGAGAAAGGCCACAAAATACTTTAACCTCTACATATACACTCTCACAAACACAAATACACTCACACACACATTTGCCAAAACTAAAATTATAACCCCTACCTAATTATTTGCACTACAGTATTATGCAGTTATCAAACACGCCACAGAGCTTATAGGGCTGAAAGCTACCCAAAGGTACATCTAAGTTGATGACATCAGCATGACTGCTAAAGTAAGGGAATGGGAAGGCTACTGGGTGTGAATGCTCTCAAAACCTTCACCCTAGAAATGCACACAAACACACACTTTTACATTTGCCAGGACTGAGATTAGAACATCTACCTAACTAGTCGCTTGTACTATAGTGTTACACAGTTATCACATGCACCACAGAGCTTATAGGGCTGAGGGCTGCCCAAAGGTACTTCTAAGATGACTAACATCAGTAGGACTGCTAAAGTAGGGCAATGGAAAGTGTACCAGTTGTGAATGGGCTCAAAATCTTTAAAGTACAAATACACACACACATACTTTTACATTTGCCAGGATTGAGATTATAATCCCTACCTAACTACTTTTTGGTATTATAGTGTTACATAGTTATTGCATGTGCAACAGACCTTATAGGGTGGAAGGCTGCCCAAAGGTACTTCTAAGGTGACTGACATCAGCAGGACTGCTAAAGTGGGGAAATGGGAAGTGTACTGGGTGTGAATGGGCTCAAAATATTTAGCGTACAAACACACACTTTTGCATTTCTCAGGACTGAGACTAAAACCCCTAATTAAATATTTGTACTACAGTGTTATGCAGTTATTGGACATACCACAGAGCTTAGAGGGCTGAGTCTAGTCCAAAGGTACTTCTACGGTGAATGGCATCAGCAGATCTTGTGAAGTAGGGCAATGGGAAGTGTACTGGGTGGGAAAGGATGAAACTACTTATTCTTACACACACACACACACACACACACACACACACACACACACACACACACACACACACACACACACACGCGCGCGCACTTACATATGTCAGGACTGTGATTAGAACCCCCTATTTATCTAGTTATTTGAATTATAGGGTTACACAGTTATCACACGTGCTGTAGAGTTTACAGGACTGAAGCCAATCCAAAGGAACTTCTAAGGTGAATGACATCAGCAGATCTTGTAAAGTAGGGCAATTGGAAGTGTACTGGGTGGGTAAGACATCATAATACTTAGACCTACAGAGGCACACACACACACACACACACACACACACACACACACACACACACACACACACACACACACACACACACACAGGTAGGTGATATGATATTACAACCCCCACCTCAGTACCATCAGACAATGATTCTCATCTTCATGCTGGCACATGCCAGTGGTTACAACTGGTATGCAACTGTCGGCAGCAGGACATAACTCTCTACAATTCAGTGTATCCCTGTGTATGACTTACTCTGTGTGTGTGTCTCCCTGTGAGTCTCACTCTATCACTGCCTGTCTCTCTCTTCCCCATGTCTATGTGTGTGTATGCTTGATGTATTGTAATATGTTGCCCATATATATGTGTGTGTATCACACACAACAGATGCAAATATACCACATATGGGCCACCTACGGATGGGTGTGGGTAATCCTGTCTGATGGGTGTGTGTGGAGACAGGTGTACATAGCTGTGTGTATGCAAAAACATCAGCACAATATACACACGCATAGATATATATATATATATATATATATATATATATATACATATATATATATATATATATATATATATATATATATATATATATATAGATATATAGTCCATTGTGGTTTCAGACATGGACTTTAAAGTATAGGAGCATGCCTAGTATGACCTTCTATAGTAAGTGTGGGAATCCATTCCAGGAATAGTTGTAACTTCAGTCCAGGGTGCTGTGTGTTACAGCCATACCTTGCAACCTTTTTGTGCAAAATATTTGGAGATAGGCTGCCAATATGGGAAAACAATGGCCCAAACATGGGGGGGGGGTACTGTAACTATTGCTCTTATTAATGTATGAGTTGCTTGAGTCACAGGGTTTGTTTTAGCAGACATTTTCTGTGTAATGTTTGACACTGTAATGTATTGTGTCATTACCAACTGACAGATATCATCACATCGTCACTGTGATTTACCAGAGAAATACGAGATGGATGATGCACACCAATATTATGAGGCAAAGGCTAGACATTCTTGCACAATCTGGCCAGTTGAGAGGTGTGGCTACAGCCGATTGACTGATGAAGCTGTGTAAAAGGTCCAGCACCTTGGTGATATACTGACTGGGGATCTCCTGGTTGTGCAGTATTCTTCTTATCTGAAAGGTCATATCCTGGTGTGGCCATACCTCTCAACTGTACAGTTTCTCACAGATTATCCAGATTCATGCCTCACATATCTGGTCAGTTTCCCTTAACATTGTGGTTTTCTAGCAAGTTTGTTGCAAATCACTCAGGGTTGCAGTCAGGGAATAATGACTGAACATTAGAGTTTCAGACTTCACATCCTTCATGACATCCATGCTACTACACACCTCTTCTGTTGTTCTATCACCTTACTAACATTATGAGAGCATTATTTCAAAAGTGTGCCTATAGTTGGGCCTTTATCCCACCATTATGTATGGCTTTGTCCAGATTTATGCTCTACAATGTTGAGAGGTATGCTACTAGCATTTAGCAGCATGGCCTTTCATTTGCATTTTGTTGACTGTGTTATGTTAGTAGTATGGACCTCGTGACATTTCCTAAAATGGCACTATGGGTGAGGCATGGACCTTTGCCAGAGGCCTGTATGCCATGTGAGACTGCTGTAGGCCATCTGTAGCAAGGCAGTGCATTCTGTCACTCATATGTTCCCAGGCTGCCAGGCAGTGGATCCCCCTGGGGTGACAGTGGTAAGTGTGGGTAACAGCAGGATGCTCCTTATGGCTAGGGACATAACTGCATGGGACACATATTCAGCACATTGCATTTCTATAGTCCGTGAGGTACTTCTGACAACATTCACACCACCATGGACCTGGCTAGTGTGATACCTGTACCTGTTGTGGGGTGACTTGAGTGCATGTGAGATATGGCAGATTATGGCACCTGCCAAACAAGTAATCATGACTTTCTCCTTATCCTGCCTGGTGTGTGGCACATCTGTGTATCTCACAGTGGAGTCTTCTATGACTAATATGTTGTGTGCATGGTAAGGCCTTAGTATTTGCAGGACCCTGGTGTGTGGAGTATGCGTGCTCTGTGGTGTGTAGGTTTGGGAAGTTCTCATGTGTTTTTGCCTCTGAGGTGTCCTTACTTGGGGTTTTATTTGTTGTGGACCTCCACTTATGTGGGTGTGTGTTGTGTATTTGCAGATGATGCTTACTGACTCCATACACTGCAGGGCACCTATGTTACTGCAAAATGTGCTCTGGTGTGCACATTCTCCATTTATTTGACCAGTGGTTCCCCTCCCCCTTCTGTGTGTCTCTTTATCCTTTTGTAGCCGGTCACAGGCTTTGCCCATAGTGGCTGCCATTATGTATTTGTAATTCTGGTGTTAGCATGGTAAATGCCATAACATCATACACAAGGTTATGGACTACACACCTCTGAGCATACCTATTTGGCAGGCTGTCCATCATTGCACCACTACATCTGCTGGGGTCCTCAGACAATTTGTGTTACTATGTTATTATGTGGCTACATGTTGGCCTAGTTGTCAATCTATCACTGACTCCGACATCTGGACAGGCCCACATATGACAGTCAGACAAAGGCCCACACCTGGAGACAGGGTGTTGATACTGTTCTGCCATACAGAGATAGTTGGGGGACCAGTTTGTTACTTGCTTGCTTTCTGTTATGGGTGTGACATCCGCTTCTCCACTGTCTGTCACTGATGTTTTCACATGACCTTTTCTTGTTTTGAAAATACTTTGCAGGCAAATGCAATGTTAGGACAAGTAGAATAGATATACAAGGCATACTTGTGCTCCTTCTGTGACAACCATTCCAGGGGTATGGCTGTTTGCCAGTGACATGTTGTCAGTGCTGACACAATAAGGTGGCAGCCTTTTTTGACCTGCCAGTACACTGACCTTCAGGCACCTGCTGTGCTACTAGGCACCATACCTGTCTACATATGAGAGCCAGACATCTGGACAAATTCATAAGTAATTATGTGACAAAGGCCTAAATATAGGGACCATTTTATCTATTGGCCTTACAAACCTAGAAGGGTGATACAATAACAGATATTGCATTAGCATGTGTTTTCTAGGAGCTCCAATGTGCTTACACCAAACATGACTCACCCTCTTCTCATATCAGGTGCTTCTCCTGCTTACACCACTGCCTTATAGCTCCTACATGGTTAGGTGCAGCCAGAGAATGGTCTCCCCTTTAGTGATTCAGTAAAATTTGCTAATTTGCATACCTCACTGCCTTAGTCCCTGGTTACACCACTACACCACAACCTTCCTCCATAGCAACCAGTGTTACTGGTTATTGTTTGATTTTGCATGTCATAGACTATAATGGTAAAATGTAGATTTCACTTAAAATTGCCTTTTCACATTTTTTTTTATTTTCGGCACAATCCCATTTGAGGGCCTCTGCCCTATGCCTAAACAGCCAAGATCAGCCAAAAAAAAATAAACTTTGATTTTTATAATTTTGCAACACTTTTCAATGCCAGTGGCCATATATTTGGCCATTGGCATGCCTAAGGGGTATAATAAATGCTTTACCTTGAGCTGTCATGCCTCCATTTTGATTTTTGCAAGAAATGTATTCGGCTAGTAGGCGAATACATTTTTGCATCTCACACTATTCTTGCATGGATGCCTGCCTGCTTACTGAATCTCTAATTCACCTCATTTTCATGGGTTTTACCAGCAAATTAAGTAAGTAACTAGCATTATTCAGTGGTGTCAGTGCGAGAATAGTGCTGTCTGGCTCGTGCATGTCCCCAGGCTTGTTTAATGGATCTCTTGGTGGCCATATTCCATGCAGGAGCGGCTGCGTTATTCTTACACTCCATGAAAGCATTATTGAATCCTGGGAAGTGATTATTTCAGGAGTGTGTCCATTAATGAAGTGAGTATAGCCTGCTACAAACTGGATCTATGCTTCAACCATTTAGGGATTTTCCCTTTCCAAACAAAAGATGTATTTTTTTAGGGTAAAAAAAAATATGGTATCAACTTTTCTTGGAATCCCCAAGTTACACAAATGTATTATTGATCCCCTTTAGCTCAATAGTAGCTGTAGGAGGTTCAAAAACTGAACTACTGACAAAGTATGTGGATTCTGGACTAAGTTTTTGGATAATGAAAAACATGTTTTGATAGATTCATGGCACTTTTTAAGACTTTTGGAAAAAGTGTATGCTTGAGTGATTCCCTGTTTGTGGGGATTGATGTGAAATATTTATTCTTGGTAGTGCTCCACAATATAGGGCTAGAATGGTTTCATGAAGCATGTATCACCAATCAAAGATTCAGTCACAACGAAACAATGACATCCATTTGATTTGTGGGACTATGGATATGGTGTTGCTTAACAATTTTATTTTGAAATGGAATATTACAAACAGACTAGGGGTGTAGCTTTGTGGGTGGTAGCAGCCCCCATTTCTTCAAATTTGGTATTTTTGTGGTGTGAAAACATGTATGTCTTCACAACACCTTATAATGAATATTTTAGTGAATACTTCCATTACCTGGATGATATATTTATTATTTGGAAGGGTAACATGAGTACCTTAAACATTTTTTTGAATACATTAACTGAATACAGTTAATTTAGAATATATGCATTTTTGGTTCTTTCTATAGGTAAGAATAAGGTGGAAAAGAAATACGACTCCAATATAGACAGGAAAGCAACCTTTTCCAATGGTTACTTGCATTTTCATAGTAACCACTCCTATTAGCAAGAAAGAAATTTAGTAAAGGGGAAGATGGTTTGGTTATGTACATTGATCTCAGAAGACAGTATTTTTAACAAAGATTTGGAATTATTGTTAAAACAAATGTGTAGGGTTGGGAAGTATCCTGAAAATATTTTAGACAAACTCAGTGCTGAAATAACTAGGAAGAGAAGAAATGTATTCCAGCCCCGAATAAAATTTTGCCGTATACTGAACCCATCAACAAGTGAAAGAAGGGAAGACTATTCTTAAGATATGGTCTGCCTTATGGACAGAATTTTTCCCAAATAAGTGAGATTTTGAATACAAATTGGAAAGGGGTATTTTTTACTATGTATTTTGCCCCTGATCTCGGTGACAGTCCATTGGTGATATACAAAAAATGTAAGGACATTAAGTCTATACTGGAGAATGGGTACAGGAGGAATGATTATTTTGTTGACAGTAAAACTGTAATGTTTAAATGTGGTGGATATCCACAATGTAGGTGCATTTATAGGGGTTCTAATGTATTAGTGGGCAATTACCCTAGAACTATCAACACTAATGGGAGGCATAGTTGTGCCACGAAAGGTGTGGTGTACATTGCCACCTGTTTGACCTGTCTAGCCTTCTGTGTTGGAAAAACAAAGCAGCCCCTCAGATGGGGGATTTACCAACATGTATATACTATTAAAAATACGTGAATAATGCATTATGTATGCATGGGAGAAAGTGTGCAGGTCATAAAAAGTTCCTGTTTTTTTCATTTTAGAGATGGTACACAAAAATGATAGGGTTGACAACTGGGAATCACACTTAGAATTTTGTAACTAAAGTGGTATAATGGCAGCTATTATTAGAGGAAACCCATTTTCCTGGGACTAATGGTAAGATGTCCATAGGCAATGTACTAACACTTAGGGCTGAAAAATATGAGTATATGGAAAAGAATTATAAAGGTTAAGGGGCCAGATAATTTAAATATGAAAATGGTTTTAAATTGAGTGGGGCATATTAATCGTGAATGATAATGCAATTTAACCCCTTGAAGGTTTTCTAGTTTTTTACCTTTGTCTCTAATTGAGTTCAGTATAATGGGGTTTGAGCAATAAAGAATGCATTTGGATTGATCTTGGAATGAGGTATTTTGAATGTTTAGTGGTATTAGGCTTGAAAATATGACTTTGTCAGATAGGTGGTTGCTTTTAATTTTGCATATGTTTACAGTTTTTTATGAAATATTTCCACTAAGCTGTAGAATTATTTGATATGTAGTTTCCCTTTAATAACAGATTTTAAAAGTTGAATTGAGTGATTAGTTTTAATAATTTATTTATTTGTGGTATATAACAAGATTGTTTCTTTTTTCCTTTGGTATTAGTTGTTTTTTATGGTGAAGCATTGGTGTTCACATGAAAATAATACAGTGCAGACCTAACTGAATCCCAGGAATGCCCATGTTTAATTATCGGCACAGGTGCTGTAGAAGATGTGGAAAGAATTAGGCAGTGAGCAGATGCTGTTTCACCCTTCCATGGGAAAAGAAGGCAGGTCTTTCTCATCACTTGGGTAGCACACAGCAGGAACACGGGTTGTAGCACCCACAGAGCACAAGTCCATTGAGCTCATGCTACCAAGCAGTGCAGTGCACAAATAAGCCCAGGGAGCATTTTGTGTGTGTGTGTGTGTGTGTGTGTGTGTGTGTGTGTGTGTGTGTGTGTGTGTGTGTGTGTGTGTGTGTGTGTGTGTGTGTGTGTGTGTGTGTGTGTGTGTGTGTGTGTGTGTGTGTGTGTGTGTCTGTGTGTTTGTGCTTGCAGGTGTGTTGATATGCATGCTTCACCAACAGGAACCAACTTACCAAGAATCCCAATCTGGAGACTTACTATCACCTTACTCTTGCTGCAGATGAAAGTACAGTTGTGTAACTCAACAATGTAACATTAAGTTGTTTGAATGATCACTACTGCAGTAGCCTAAGCTATATGGATTATATTCTGCACAGGATATAAAAGTCAACCAACTTCCAAAGCTTAAGGGCACCTTCCATTGCCAAGATAATTGACAGCTCAGGCAGAGCTGTAGAAAAATCAGCAGTCAGAGTGCCAGGTCTTTCAGAGTTTTCATGTCAACAGTAAGGGGGAGGCTAGACCCCTGAAAAATGGCTGTTCTAGGTAAATAAAATTCAGTGCCCTAACACTGGCAACAAAAAAGCATACCAAAAATAAGGGTGGGTGGAGGGAGGGAGTGGCTTCTGTAGCAGTGATCATTCAAACATCCACTTTATGGTAAGTTTACTAACACAACTGTATTATATTCATCATTTGATCACTGCTGCAGTAGCCTTAGCTATATGGGTAGAATACAGCAGCTCATATAGACTGAGAGGGCGAAGGTTAAGGGCCCCATAACCTCTAGAAAATGGTCCTATCAAAGCCTGCTATAGAAAAGAAATCTTATTCCTACTGCTTTGTGAAAGTATATACAGAGGAACAAGTTGCTGACTCTAGAATACTTCATGAGTCTCCCCCTTTCCAAAAAGCCAGTAAAGAAGCAAAAGCCTGCCTGTAATTGAATTGTTAATGTGGGTAAAAGAAAGGGAGATAGCATGGGACAACCATTTTGAAATAGTCTGCTTTGGTATAGGCTTTTTTTTTATTACCTTCATAAGAAATGAATTACTGATCTGTTGTTGAAGTCATATTATGTTAAGATCATATCTGAGTTGTCTGTGGATTTCCAGAGTATAAAAATAATTTCCACCTCATTTTTAGGATCCGAAAAGGAAACAGAGAGATGAATACCTTGGCTCAAAGTAAACTTAGATACCATGTTAGGCATAAATGATGTATTAGTTCTCAAGGAAACCGTATCTTTGTGGAAAATGAGATAATGTAGACCCACCATGAGAACTTGTACTTAGACACTCTTCTTGCAGAAGTCATAGGAATTGACAAAACTATTATACGTGTTATGAACTTCCCATCAGCATAACAAATTGGGTCAAATGGAGGAATTGTTAACTTTTCCAAAATAAAGTTACGATTTGCAGATGATTGCAAATTAGGAGAGGTCATAAAATCCCCCACTAACACTAATGTTCTCCAGGAAAGCCTGACACAGACAAATAACTTGTGTCAGAGCCATGGACTAAATCTAAATGCCAAGAAATGCATAATAGTATCCTTTGGTATTTCATCCAATCCTTGTAACTATCATATTGACAACATTCCCATAAGAGCTGACCTAGAAGTCAGGGACTGGGGGACACATATAAACAGCAATTTAGCTTTTGACCATCATGTGTTTAAATTTCTGTTGAAATCATTCTATGTTGTGTAACTTATAAGCAAAGGTATAGCATCTGGGACCAAAGAGGTCATTGTTCCACTCTATTTTGCATTCATCAGACATGTCATTGAGTACAATGTTGCCTTTGGTATGTACCTAACCAGGCATATCCAACAAATGGAACATTCAAGGAGGTTCCTCACTAAAAAAATACAGGACATAAGTAATATGTCCTATGTAGTCCACTTCACAGCCCTGTCCCTGTATTCAGTCTTCTACAGGCTGTTGAGGGGAGATCTATGTCTGTTATACAAGGCATTGTCATACCCTAGCCTGATGGACCTACTGCATATCCACAAAACAAACAGCACCAGAATTACCCATTCCAAAGACTTAAACCTTGCTTGTGATATAAATAGGACCTGCTAGACAGACAGGTATGCATCCCGGAGTCTGGTCCTTCCTTGTGACAGGCACTCCATCCATGTGAAGCAGAGTTTCTCCCTAACCCAATTTAAGTCTCAAACTTGGACAATTGGATGGGGAACAGAACATTCAGCCTGTATATGTTTTATCTCCCTGGCCCCAGCTTGAAATGTTTAATTTGCCAAGCTCCTGCTTACATTTATCAAGGGTAACAGAACTTGTCAGCAATTTGGGATGCATGGTTAGGCTTATAAAGGCCGTAGTGGTCATTAGCCTAGTACACATCATGACTTTATGAAGATCCCAAAGAGCAGCCATGTGTTCATCATCACAATGATCTTTGAAGAGTCGTTCTGAATATTCAGAATGATCCTAGATATTAGTGGGAAGGGGGAAAAGACAAACAGGAATATTTCCGTCCAAGGAAATGAAAATGCATCTGTTTTCCAAGCCTTCTTGTAATAAATCCTGGAGCAGAATTTTGCCAGTTGTTTGTTTTGAATGGAGGTAAAAAGATCAACTTGAGGTTTCCCTCAGCTAGATAAAATCATGGATGACCCTGTAATTCATTTTCCATTTAGGAGAGTCTTTTCTGGTCCTTCTCTGCTTGCTTGCCACAATGTTTTGCTCTGTTGTATAATTTGAGATTGTGCTGACTTGCAGTTTTCTGACTGCCATGTTTTATCTGAACAGAGGGTAAGATCTGGAGCCTCACCCTATTTGTTTGTGTACCATATCATTGTGCTTTTGTCTGTAATCACTTGTAACCACTCTTAGGACCAAAGATGATTTTGGGAGTTGACAGCATTTTTGACTGCCAATATTGCTTCATATTTACATATTTTGGTTTGTCTTTTTGTTCCAAAGACCTTGCACTTTTATTCCCAGAGACACTACTCCCCAAGCATAGGCTGAGACTTCATAGTTACAGGTTGAGGTGGAGCCGGAAAGGAAAATAGGGAACTTTGATTCAGATAAAACAAGGCTCCAACAAAACAATTCCGCTTCTACAAATCCCAAAACTGGAATCTGGAATGTCAGGGTAATGCTGATGTTGGGACCATATAGATTGTAAGTACTATTGAATCTTTTTGTTTGCAGTCTGGCTAAAGGAAACAAGGGAATCATGGATGCAATGAATGATAGTATTCTGAGAAATTCCCTTTCTGAAATAATTGACTGAATGGAAAACCTGAGGAAAAGTGCTAGATATAGAGCTACTTTTTTGCTGTGAAAGAAAAGAACTTAAAAAAAAACGTATCTGGAAGATGCCACAGGAGAATAATTCTGTGAAAATGTTTTGACTGCTGTCCTCAGAACCCAATCTATGATAGGGATATCTTGATCAAGAGAGAGATTCTTGGACACTTTACAAAAGACTCTGTGAAGACAAGCAAGTGCTCTAAATAAGGAAAATGTGAATACCTTGCAGTCTACAATAGGCTGGAGCTAGACACTCTTGAATACTGTTGGAGCAGTGGATAACCCTGGGAGAAATGCAGAGAAGTAGAATTGTAATCCGGATACAGAAACCCTTAAAAATGTTTGAAATATGAGGGTAAAGGAATATTATGATTATAAGCATCATTTAATCTAGACTTACAAAAAAAAAAAAAACTGAAGTGGGAAAATAGAGGTAACAGTTTATGAAGGGACAGCTTTTTGAATTTTAGGGCTTTCACAAACTGATTTATAATGGCAAGGTCTAGGATTGATCTCAAAGAGGCTTCTTTCTTTGGTACCAGAAACATTCTTGAATAAAAAAACATTTTCTTATCAGAGAAAGAGGACCAAGTTCCATTACCCCCGAGTCAGCAGACGCTGAATACTGTGTGTGTGTGTGGGGGGGGGTGAGTATGATCTGGTGGTTAAGGAGCAATCCCTTGAAAAAGGGGAAAGGACACGCACAGCCATCCATACCCCAGATGGATCATTCTTGTAACCCATTTTTCTAATATCTGTTGTCAAAGATAGATTTTTTCGGAAGATTTAAAGGCTTGCCAGGGTGGGATACAGGTTACCATTTACAGACAGTCATTCAGAATTTTTGGACTATTCCCTTTTCTTTGGAGCCTCCTAGCCATTGTTTATTGAACATCTAGTTATCAGAAGTTTACTGGGTCATGCAGAGGAAGACAAATGTATTTCTAAACCAGACACATATAATGTTTGGAAATGTATGAGGAAGTGAGTTTCTGTGATGGTAATTGAAAAGCTGCCTGTTGAAGGGCAAATTAAATATAGGTAAATCAGTGAAAGTTTATGTGCAGCATCTAATGCTTCAAAGAGACAGATGAACCAATTTCAGAAAGCTTTAAGTTGGAATATACATTTCAATATTTTAAAAGGTTACATATTGAGATGATTACATATGGAAATATGATAATATTACTAAAATAAGTAAGGGAGTAGATGATAAAGTATCATCTGGGGTTTGTGAAACTGTAACAGTGAAGAATTGTTGTACAACAAGATATAGGATTGTGATGTCATAATGAGAAATAATAGAAGATGGTTCCAGCAGAAAGGCTGGGAATTAAATGGAAACTGTATTGCATTATTATTCATATTTAACATATTTTGAATTAATTTAAATTCACTTGAATATGTTAAGAACATTTTTATGATGTATAGATAGTTCTTGAGTCTTAAATAAATAACGCTTTATTTCATTTTCTCAAAAAAATAGTCTAATATTGAACAACTTTGGAGGCACTGTGTAACCCCTATATTTCACAATCTTGATGAAAGCAAGTAGAAGTAACTGAGTATGCATACAGTATATTCAACTAAATCTGCTCAGCTAAACACTGTTTGAATAAACATGTGTTCTTATCACATAGTAAGTCCTGCTGAGTCTAATTATGGTGGCTGCCAAAAAAGAGCAGTTACTAAAAAATGGAAAACAAAGTCTAAACCAACTATACTAGAAATAGTGAGTATAGTAATGAGACATGCGTGAATGGGCATACCTTTGTTGAAGGTTGTGTGTCAGGGCTGGTAACTCGGCATGTAAAAATCAACTACCAATCATTAGCAGACCGGAGTTCCGCTGTGGCGACCCCTAACTGGGAAAAGCCAAAAGAAACAACAAGTAATGGAGATAAAACAATTGGAAATGGGATCTTTAGAAAAGGGTAGGAGCAAATTACATAGAAAAAAATGGGAATTGTGGGAACAATACATGCAGAGGAGGAATGAGGTTTAAAAGAAGGCAGGATTTGAATGAGCTTTGTAATGTTTGACTGACAGTGATTGGATAGATTATAAGTGATATATAATGTTTGCAACTAAAATATTGTCAGTATGGTTTGCTTTCATTTATATAAATGTATAACAGCCTATGTCATAAGCGATAATTTAATGAAGATGTTTCTTGTTTAAAAAAATGTGTGTTCCTATCACTGTTTATTCTTTTATTCTGGGAAATAAACAGAGGCTAATGAAACTACAAACTGCATGTAATGTATCATAGGATCATAGGAAGTTACTAGGCTATTGGCCCTGAGGCTCTTACAAGCCTAACCAAGAATTTAGCCCATATTCCAGCAAGTCAGCAGCTGACACCACTGTCTAGCAGGGACACAGGTTTAATCCCAGGGGTGTAATTTCTGTTCCCCATCCACTTATCCAGCTTGCGCTTAAAATGGTTTAATGAGATGCCCTGCTTGACGTGGAGAGGGAGTCTATTTCACAAAAGGAGGAGTCTCTGGGACACAAATCCTATTGATGTCACAGACCAGGTTGCAGTTGTGAGTGTGGGTAACTCAAGTGGAGCTTGACTTGTGGATATGCAGCAGTCATATCAAGGTGGGGTCTGAGATTGCTTTGCATGCCAAACAGAGGTCACCTCTGAGGAGTCTGTATGAGACTGAGTAGAGGTACAGGGCCTTTAGCCTATCTGTGTAAGGTAGATGTTTGAGGCACTGGATTCTCCTGGTGAGGAACCTCTGTGGTCTCTCCAGCTGCTGCCTATGCTTTGTGAGGTACATGCCAAAAGGGGCACTGTACTCAATATTGGGTCTTATAAGGGAAGAATGCAAGGATGTTATGAATACCTTGTCCCTGGATAAGATACTTTTACTACTGAGGTGGGCCATATAGAAAGCTTTCCGTACAATGGAGGCAATGGTGGCCAAATGTCCAGTTTGCTATCAACCTGGGTGCTCGAGTCCCTCACAACTGATTGCATGCTTAGGACCTTGTTATTAATGTGATAATTTCTGGGGATGTCACTCTCCCCAAAGGGGATGATGATGCATTTTTTAGCATTCAGTTTTGAGGTCATGTTTCTGGCACCAGTCTTTTGTTTGGGTGAGACCCTCTTGGAGGATGTTCACATCACTAGGGGAATTGATGACAGCACCCATCTTGCAGTCATCTGCAAACTTGGTCAACCATAGCCCACTGGTTTTGGCCTGCACCTCAGAAAAGTATATCTCAAGCAACAGAGGCCCTAAGACTGATCCCTCGGGTACACCACTCGTTATGGGTCTACTACTTGATGTTGCTTCCCCTATTTTGACTAGGTGGGTTCTATCAGTGAGCCAGTTTGCTACTCATCTGGTAACATATGGATTGATGTCTAGTTGTGAGAGTGTATCTATTATACCCAAGTGGGGAATAGTATCGAAGGCTTTGACCAGGTCACATTAAGTGATGTGCACCATCTTCCCCTCATCCATGGCTTTGGTGACTGTCTCAAAGAATTTGACCAAATTTAATAGGCAAGACCTTCCCTTAATGAAACCAAACTGTGTGGGGTTGAGCATTATAGAGCTTATTTATTGCAGATGTCCACCAGACAGATTTACTCTTCCTTGAGGAGGAGGATTTCATCCTGTCAGGTATTCCTGATTCCCTGCCGCTATATAAATGCTCATATGGTACTTTGGTGTAGATTTGGACATATGTGCCAGTTCTTGTGGAGGGGGAGTGGTCTGTAAAGCTGTTTATACCTTCCCTCAGGAGGTTGTAATCAGCTTTGGAGAAGTTTTTTGTTTGACCCTAGCTGGGGGTGATGGTGACTTCAAAAGTGAAAAAGTGATTGCTTTGTAGTCGGATCTTACAAGGGATGATGACATTATAGGGATGCTGCAGTGGTTGTTCATGTTGGTTAATACCAAGTCCAAGATATTTTCACCTCTTGTGGGGGTGTCGACCAGCTGGTTCAAGGCATTTGCACTGACGATATCATGGAATCTCTGGACATCTGTGATTTGGCATGCGTATTTATTCCAATCCATGGTTGGAAAGTTAAAGTCACCCAGGATCAGGGTAAAGGATTGAATCTTGATAGATTAGAAGAGGTCCAGATAGGTGGAATGGGCATCCTGAGTGTAAGTTGGGTAGCTGTAGTTAGTTCTGATTTAAATAGGGGTCTTGTCAATTGTTAGCTGCTCCTGTTGCATCTCAGGTGCATCATACTGTTTGACCAGCCTGGAGGTATGCATGCCTTTTATACATATTGCAACTGCACCTCCTTTTGCTTTGCTGCCTATGGTTTGGGGTCTGAATGTATGATAAGATGTGTAACCTGGTATGGCCAGGGTGCTCTCTGCAGCTTTGAACCAGGTTTTTGTGACTGCACAAATGTTAGAATCATCCAGGGTTAAGAATGCCTGCACTAAGTCCAGTTTCATGTTTAGACTCCTAGCATTTAGCAGCATGGCCTTTAATTTATGTTTTGATGAAATTTTCATGTTGATAGTTTTGACCTCATGGCATTGTCTAATAAAGGCACTATGAGGGAGGCAATAGCCTTTGCCAGGAGCCTGAAGCCCAAGGGAGACAGATGCAGACCATCTCTGGAAAAGTATAAAAGTATTGGGGTTTGTCACTCATGTCATCCCAGGCTGTTAGGTACTGGAACCCCTTGGAATGACACCAGAAACTAAGCCAATTATTAAAGTCAGTAATTTTCTGTTTATATTGAGGCATCATTCTGGATGGCAGTCGAATGCTGCTTAAAACTAGGGACATACCTGCCAGGGACACATATTCAGTGAGCTTGATCATGTGTCTCTTCATACAGTCCAGGGAGGTATGTCTCAAGTCATTCATGCCAACATGGACTATGACTAAGTCATAACAGTACCTGTTGAGAGACTTGAGTGTATGGGTGATATGGCAGATTCTGGCACCTGAAAAACAACTAACCGTGACTTTCTTCTTACCCATCCTGATGAGGGGCACATGTGTGTGTCTCACAATGGAGTCTCTTATGACTAACATGTTGGGTTTATGTTTAGGTCTTAGTGGTTGTGAGATACAGGTATGTGGACTATGTGTGGTATGGTGGGCAGTGGTGTTCGCATGTGTTTTTGCCTCAGAAGTTTCCCTTGTTTGGGTATGTTTTTGTTGAAGACCACTGCATATGTGGGGGTATGTTGTGTAGGTGTGGGTGGTGTTTGAGATGTGGTGTTTGTGTTGACAACCTTCTTAGTGCCAGATATACTGGCTTGTGAGGGAGAGAACAATGACTCTAGGTTCTTGATGTAATTGCATCTCTCACAAATTGTGTTCCTAGGTGTGTCAGTGTACATGAGACAGTTGTTATATACTGACATGGATGCAAATAAATATTGTGCAATATGAGTTTTATTTGTGTCTTTCGGCTTTTCCCGGTTAGGGGTCGCCACAGCGGAACTCCGGTCCGCTAATGATTGGTAGTGGATTTTTACGTACCGGGTTACCAGCCCTGATACACAACCTTCAACGAAGGCACGCCCTATTCACGTATGCCTCCACACAGAAGACGCTCTAGCTGAGAATCGAACGGGACAAACGTCTTGCTATGAGGCGACAATGCTACTGCAGCACCACCACCGCAGTACTGTGTAATATGAGTACTATTGTTTATTTATCTACTGTAACTTAAGTGTTGCTGTTTGCTTCATCAAGCCAAAAGATAAGGTTATCAAATCATAATACTTTTGTTTTTGTCCTCAGCTTCTTCATTATGTGAAAAATGTATTTTTTGAAGACACTACAGGTGAAAAGGTATATTTTGATGCAAATGGGGACTGTCCGGCAATATATGACATATTAAACTGGCAGGTATCAGCAGATGGAAGAACATCCAAGTATGTACATATTGGATACTTTGACTCTCGTGCTTCCTCAGGGCAAGACCTGTTTGTTAACAATAGTCTTATTGTGTGGAATGGTGGTAATTCTCAGGTGAGTTTGCATGTTGTATTATAGGTAAAAAGATGTAATATAAAATATTAATAAACATGCAATGTATTAAATAAGCACTGTTCCTGATTTTGTTCTGAGAATTTGAAAGATTCCAGCTTCATGTTTAACTATTCTTTTACTATGACTTTCGCTTTTCAGTTTAGAGCCTAATGCTAGTACAGATTATCAACTGTAGCCACATTTTATGTCAAGTATAGTGTTTTAATTAAATGTACTACTTTGTATAAACTGTATTGATGGTACAGGTTAAGGCTGCCTTCTTTTTAATTAGATAGTTTTGAAAAATGATTATAGTTTTTTACATGTATTCTTAAATCATTAAGCTTCAACACTTCTTCTTCTGTCTGTTTATGGATTATTGTTGACCTGACCAACTTGGAGTTTTCTGTATTGCATCCAGGATTACCTTACTTTCAGCAATATTTATATTTTACATGAGAACTAACTGTGGATTATAGTTTGCGTCTGTGCAATACTTTGTGATAGTTCAGTATTGCACTGTTCAGAGAAGATGAAGCTCCTCTTTTTCAGACTTGCCACAATCATTGGGTTGATCAAGTAAAGGTTGAATAAGTGAGACAAAGTCTTCTGCAGGATAAAAAAAGCCTTTTGTGTGTATTCCACAAGAATTCAGTCTGAGTTCAGCTTCTATTACTCAGAAGTGCAGTTTAATAAAAATTTCAGACTCACATTAATAAAATACATCAAATGCCCTGTTTTAAGCCAAGAACATATCTCAATTCTCCTTAGATCTCAATCATAGGCCAAAGGTATCCTGTTTGCACAGTTCACAGCAGGAATGGGGTTTATTACATCTCAGTACAGCATGAAAAAAATACCACAACACTCCAAGCATCTCCAGTAAAACATGTCAAAGCCATATCCCCCTTTTAAAAGCATTGCTGCCTATCCATCAAGAAGGTTTAATGGCTGCCAGTAAAAAAAAAAAAAAAAAAAAAAAAAAAACAGTTGTCCTCCTTCCTGGCTTACTACCATTTCATCTTCTGAAATATGGTGCTCCATCTCTTTTCTCGCCAACTAAACTTATCACAGACATCTCCTCTTACAACTGCAAAAGTCAGTCCAACTCAGTCCAAGTTTTACAAACACCCAGACTAAAACTCCACTACATGATCACAGCTTCCCCTGTATTAGACCACAAACTATTGCAATCACTCACTTTAAACTTACAAGAACCTGCTACTTTTTCTAAGTTAAGACCACAATTCAAAGATATAAACAAAGCAAGTTCAAATGCAGCAACTTGGGACATGTTACGTATTTCACCTTTTAAAACTGCACAGCACTTAATTCTGCTGCAGCTATGTCTTACGTTGAGTCTCTTGCTTAAGGCAGTGTGCATCTGTTTATATATGTACATAGGTTGTATTGTGTTCCATTTTTTTATAGGGTAGTTCTGGTCTGCATTTGCATTTTGTAGTATAATAATGCTTGTACTGATGCTTCTTGTTAATTGTATCCATTTGCTGCATATTTTTTTTTTTTTTTGTTATCCTTGTTGCACTTTATAACCCAGACTGGGCCTGAAGTTGTTAAATCACATGAAGTCAGCTAAAATTGTACCCGTCCTTTCGAATGACACACCTAGAAACATAACAAGTTGTGACAAGCTGAGAGCATTCAAAACTAATGTGAAGTTACACCTGAAAGAACAAAACAAACAAAAAAACAAAAAAAAAATCAAAAACAAAAAAAATACTCCATGGCATATTCATCTTCTTCAATGCAACTAAATTTGATTTCCTACTGTATCTATATATGCCAGGATTGTATGACTATGTTAAATTACTTTGCATACACCATCATTTGTTGTGCTTTTACTTTATATGGGCCACTAGCTACTTTATTATATTAATTATCTTCTCCTTTCATTGTAAATATTTTATTATGTATTAGTTTGCTTTTGGTTTTAGGGTGGTGGTTTAGACTGTATATAACCTTATTGTTCAACCACTGTTCTGAAATGTTGCTATAAGTTTCTAACCATTTTTATTTTGCTGTTGTAAAATACAGTATAGATTCTGTATGTCATCAAATAAAGAAAAGTACTTGTCTGGATTGCACATTAACATAATGTTTTACCAAAACAAAAAAAAACAAAAACAAAAAACAAATACAAAACAATTTTGCAAATAATCAGAAAATCCATTCTCTAAGTGCAAGAATACCTACCAGGCTGTGTGTTATTGTAAAAATAACTCCTTGTCATCTGGTCTCAGAACACCATGGCTGTGTGGTATTTCCACAATGGCACACACCTGTTAGGCATTATTGCTGGCTTAACTTTTTTGTTTAATTTTCAAAATATACTACTACTGAATATTTTCTCTTTTTAGATTCCCCTGTCTGTATGCAGTGAGTCCTGTCATTCTGGATTTAGGAAGGCTGCTCGCAAGGGACAGCCTCTCTGCTGTTTTGACTGTATTTCATGCCCTAAAGGAGAGATATCTAACCAGACTGGTAAGCAGGAACTTGAAATGGCTATTTTATATTATTATATTTATCTATAAATAAGGTTCCTATTATATACTCAAAGAGGCGTTTCATCAAATGCCTCTTCATTGACCGTTAAATAACGAAAACACAAAACAGCAAACAGTCATGTAAGTGATTTCTTTCCCTGGGAAAGAAATTGCTTAGCCACGTCTGTTACTTTGCTGTTTTCCCCATTGTAGTGCAATCTTGGAGTTGGCATATTTAGTTAAGGGGGTGTGGGGGGCACAGTATTGGTCATAGTGATGTGTTTTTTTGTTTAGGGTAAGTGATTTCTTTCCCAGGTAAAATAATCGCTTATATGCATATTCGCTGTTTTGTGTTTTTGTGGTTTATGGGTCGATGAAGAGCTGTTCCATGAAATGCATCTTCAAGTGTCTAATACAGACTCTATCTATATAGGTTTACTTCTGAATACTGAAGTTTCAAATATTCAAATTTCTTATGGTCGAGACTATAAGATCGAAGTTTTGAAACTTCGACCCATTTAAATGGAGATCCCGATACAGTGTGGAATGGAATATTTACAGTTTTCCTTGCTGTAGTGCAATGTCGAACCTGGTATATTTAATAAGCAGTGGGTGTAGGGGGTGCAGGGGCCAAAAAAACGTAAAAAGATTTTTTTTTTTTTAACTTACATTTTGAAGTTTCAAAACTTCAGTCTTATGGTCCCGACCTTAAGATATGTGAAGTTTTGAAACTCTGAAATTTAGAAGTAGACATATATATATATATATATATATATATATATATATATATATATATATATATATATATGTATATCTATATATATATATATATATATATATATATATATATATATATATATATATATATATATATATATATATTCACTTCAGAATCTCAAAAGCCCAAAATCTTGACTTTCAAAAGACTGAGACCAAAATTTTGAAAGTTCAAAATACTGAAAACTCAAAATACTGAATCTCAGAATACTGAAAACACACAGGATATCAAGACTTACTATATTCCAGCAGACGTATAAGACAAACCATATGACTTTTCTCCAAGTATAAGCAGGAGGGCGAGCCCCCCTGCAATCCCCACACACCCTGCTACTTAAATATATCAACTCTGAGATCGCACTTATAGTAAGTCTTTGTATCCTTTGTGTTTTCAGTTGTCTGAGATTCAGTATTTTGAGTTTTCAGTATTTTGAACTTTCGAGATTTTGGTCTCAGTCTTATGAAATTCAAGATTTTTGGCTTTCGAGATTCTGAAGAGAATCCATAGGTATACATTCATTTGATAGAACATGGTTTGTGCCCATGCATGTTTATTCGACTTTAAATAACAAATCTGCAATGGTCGCACTACATAAAATGTCGAAGTCATATAGTGGAATATTTTTTTTGAACGTATTTGATGAACACCACATAAACGTGTTATCTGTACTTCCCAAAACATTACAACACTGTCACTGTGCACCCTTAAGTAATATGCTGCCTCTGAGTCAAACATGAAGTCTTTCCCAAGTGATAACTGTGCAGACATACTGACATAAACCGCATACACAGTGTTAGCATTTAGATATGCAGAAATCCAAACCAAATGACCTTAGACAAGTGTTAAACCTAAAATGAACAATGCCATGCTACTAATTTAACAAATCTCCTGGGAGTAAAATAATTTCTCTTGTACAATGGTTTCTCAAAGTTGGATTCCTTATCCATTAAGCACTTTTGTTTAGGAGATGAAGGTAGGCATAGGAGATGTCTAGTTCTGAGGTCCTCCACATGGTTTTGTTCAAGTTGTATGGCATGGAGAACATCAAGTAAATACAGTCATTTATTCCCCACTAAGCTACGGAGTCTCCTATGCCACCCCTCCATGGCATTTGACTATGAGAGTACTCCATTTCACGTGTCATGCTGATTCCAAAATGCAGTATCAAACAGAGGTGGCAGTCTCTATGAAGTTGTACCACACATGCCATAATGCCGCGGTCTTCCATTAATGTATGTTTCCTTAAAATAAGTGCAAAATGGTGTGGCACTTTCTGGCATGTAATTCCCAATATCAGCTAATGTATCTCCAATATCTGTGGGGGTCAAAAAAGCCAATGCAGGTATTTCCTTACATAGTAAAGCAAACTCAATGTTACTGGCAAACTCTGATGTTAGATGCAATTTCTGGATAATATGACATAAATGGAACCAACAACACTTAGCAGACATGTTCAGCAAGTGCTTTTTAATAGAATTAACAGCCGCATGTTCAAAGTCAGTGAGAACCATATTAGGCAATAGCTGTAAATCGTGCAATGCACACAATTCCAGTATGAGACCCCAAAAGATATCGTAACATTTCTCTGATTTACTAGATAATATGCCATAAATGGCTGGAACAACTTTCCTACTGTTTGTGCAGTCCAAAGCGCAATGAATACTACAAACCAGTCTGCACTTTGTCGCACTGATTGGAAAAGTACCATCAACAAGTACATAC
Source organism: Protopterus annectens (assembly GCF_019279795.1). Classification (NCBI taxonomy): domain Eukaryota; kingdom Metazoa; phylum Chordata; order Ceratodontiformes; family Protopteridae; genus Protopterus; species Protopterus annectens. Next base: position 649,886,136 of record NC_056734.1, on the reverse strand, counting down.
TCAGATGCACACAACATCTGTAAATTATTAACAGTGGTAATAACAACTATATTCATGTTTTGCACCATATTGACACTGTGCTTTATGATAAATGAACTGCTATTTAGAGGCAGCATGTCTGGTGTTAAGTCCTTCAGTGAACGTAAATCCTTAAACCTTTCTACCTTTTGTTTGTATCTATACCTACTAACAGTTTGCTTTAGGGCTGCTGTATTGGGTAATTCATTAATGACAGCTGTAGAGGTTGTGGCTAACACTTCACAGACAATTTTGCAGGGGTCCTCTATGGAGTGTTCAGCACTCCATTTGAGATAATCCCTTACTTTAAACACCTCACTTTGCAAAATATCTGGGGCATGATAATGTTGTTTACTTTTTAATAACGTATAGCCATCAACATGGCTTTCTCTAACACAATGCCCTTTACATCTACTCCTAGTTCTCTGTGTAGAACACCAGTACTGTCTCAGCTCAACAGACTTTTCCAAATAAAACTGGTAGCCATCCACCACAAGTAATGCAGGTCCTTTTTGCATTTTTAATGTAGTGTATATATTGTTTACTGTGCCAGGCACATACTCCTGAACACCAACTTCATCAACCTGTAATAGTAGAGATATATGCACAAATAAAAACCATGTCATAGTACAGTACAGCTTATAAAAGTGTAACCTACATGTATTTATCTGCATTCTTTACAGGTTTCTTAATAACTGCCACCAATGACCCAAAGTGCAATGTTGTGCCCTTAGTTGTATAATCCACAAGGTCACAAATCGTGACTCTAAATGTTCAGGGCACTTAGTTCACCATTTACATATGCAACACTCAAAATATCGGCACATACTCATGTTTAATTACTTATGCCACTTCCAATGATGATGCTATTTGTACAGCAAAGCCACACTTCCTCAATTTCAGGTGTCAAATTGCACATGTGCGAAAGTGTGCTGTGATTTGCTCATTATGGATCCAAACTTATTTTTTTTCAGTCTTATTATATTTTGAAAATGTACTTTCAATTAATACACACTCGAACACTCCACTAATGCACAAATGAATGTATACTAAGATATATACACACACATATATATATATATATATATATATATATATATATATATATATATATATATATATATATATATATATATATATATACACACACACACACAGTGGATATAAAAAGTGTACACACCCCTATTAAAATACCAGGTTTTTGTGATATAAAAAAATAAGACCACAATAAATCATTTCAAAACATTTCCCACCTTTAATGTGACCTATAACCTTTACAATTCAATTGAAAAACAAACAAAGTTGTTAGGGGAAAAATATAAAAAAAAAAAAAATACAATAAGCTGTTGCATAAGTGTGCACACCCTTAAACTAATACTTTGTTGAAGCACTTTTTGATTTAATTACAGCATTTGGTCTTCTTGGGTAGAAGTCTCTCAGCATGGCATATCTTAACTTGGCAATATTTTCCCACTCTTGCTTGCAAAAGGACTCCAAATATGTCAGATTGCGAGGGCATCTTTTGTGCACAGCCCTCTTTAGGTCACTCTACAGATTTTCTCTTGGGTTAGGTCTGGGCTCAGAACATTCCAGAACATTAATTTTCTTCTGGTGAAGCCATTCTGTTGTTGATTTTGATGTATGCTTGGGGTCATTGTCATGTTGAAAGGTGAAAATCCTCTTCATCTTCAGCTTTCTAGCAGATGTCTGAAGGTTTTGGGCCAAAAGAGACTGGTATTTGGAACTGTTCATAATTCCCTCCACCTTGACTAAAGCCCCAGTTCCAACTGAAGAAACCAGCCCCAAAGGATGATACTGCCACAACCATGCTTCACCGAGGGGATGGTGTTCTTTTGGTAATACCAAGTGTTGTTTTTGTGCCAAACGTACCTTTTGGAATTGTGGCCAAAAAGTTCAACACTGGTCTTATCAGATCATAACACATTTTCCCACATGCTGTTTGGAGACTTAATGTATTGTTTTGCAAATTTTGGCCAGGCCTGGATGTGTTTCTGTGTAAGAAAATGCTTCCATCTTGCAACCCTACCCCATAGCCCAAACATATGGACAATACAGGAGATTGTTGTCACATGTAATACACAACCAGTACTTGCCAGAAATTCATGCAGCTCCTTCAGTGTTGTTGTAGGTCTCTTGGCAGCCTCCCTGACCAGTTTTCTTCTTGTCTTTTCATCAATTTTGGAGGGACATTCAATTCTTTGCAACGTTACTGTTGTCCCATATTTTTTCCACTTTTTGATGACTGTCTTCACTGTGTTCCATGGTATATCCAATGTTGTGGACATTTTTTTGTACCCTTCTCCTGACTGATACCTTTCAACAATGAGATCCCTTTGATGCTTTGCAAGCTCTCTGCAAACCATGTTTTTTGTTGTAGCAGGCAACTGAGTAAATGTCAGGAAAATCCTACTAGGACAGCTGAACTTTATTTTGGGTTAATCATAGTCTCTTTAATAGATGATTGAATCCTGTCATTACATCAAAAGTTGCTTCAGCAAAGTGTTAGTTTAAGGGTGTGCACACTTATGCAACCAGCTTATTGTACATTTTTTTATTTTTTTATATCTTTCCCCTAACAGATTTGTTTTGTTTTTTAATTGAATTGTATAGGCTATTGGTCACGTTAAAGGTGGGAAAAGTTTTGACATGATTTATTGTGGTCTCTGTTTTTTTATATCACAAAAACCTGGCATTTTAACAGGGGTGTGTACACTTTTTATATTCACTTTATATATATATATATATATATATATATATATATATTTATATATATATATATATATATATATATATATATAATATATACATATACATACACACACACACACACACACACACACACACACATATATATATATATATATATATATATATATATATATATATATGCGTGTAGATAGATATACTGCATCAGTTTGAGTGTTTTATGTCTGCAGCGTAAGATCATTAATTATTTATTGGACTCTTTACAGTTTTAATGTCTGCTACCAAGTGTTTATCTCCATTCACTTTATGTTATCGGATCTTACTCATTTCCACAACTCAGTACATGTTTGGATTTTTGCAGTTATTCAGTGCTCATTGCTTGGTGATTATGACCATTCTTTACTTGATACTCAGCAGTCATCAAAACTCAGATCCCTCTAATGGGTGATCACCTTTATTTTAATCCCTAAATGCTCCTAAAATCAATCACACATCAACCTGTATTACCAGCATCCCCTGTTAATTTCTAGGCATATTCTGGGTCACTTACCATCAGTAAGTGTATAGTTTTAGATGTTCATCATTGTCAGGTATTTGCAGTCAAACATTTCCCCACTGTTGGGTGTGTGGTATCCATTAGACAGAGCTTGTTTTGGGTAAGCAGTCAAAATTACTTCAATATATGGATTCCACCTTACAGATCTCTTTCCCAAACTTGCATTAATCTAAACAGAACTGCAGGAGTTGTTCAAAAAATATTGTTGTGCTAATATTTTTTGAAAAGATGACTCTTGTTAATCCTTCAGCAAAATTCCTCCAATTGCTCAACATATCCTCTAATGACAATAGCTCAATTAAAACAGTAAAACACTTTAAATATGCAAGTGTCTACAATGACAATAAACTGTGTCTCATAAACTTTGCAGTACTGCATTATCCTTGTATACCTTGTCAGGCTTCACAGACAGTAATATTTCTTAAGAGACAGTTGGGACTCTATTTGCTTGCTGATTTGTTTATCTGTTTCTTGGTTGGTGGTACTATTCTTACTCTGATAAGGACTGGGGATGGCAAGGAGATCAATGTGCCCCAGGTCTGCATTTTACTGTTGTCAGTAGTGTTTTTCCTAATTTTCTCCCAACTTCACCCATACCCCATTAATACCTTATGGATGGGGCATGCATTTGGCAGACCATGCTAAAACACCTCTCACTTCCACAGGGGGTGACATCAGTAAAACACTCCTCCTACTCTCAGGAAGCACTTTGCTGTTGTCTAAGTGCATTGTGTGCCCTTTGCACAGGACCTTTCATCCTACCCTCCCTGAGTAGGCTCACCCATTGTACCTGCCAGCACCTCAGACACACCTTTCCTGCTTTGTAATTAGGGTTTTAGCCATCTACACCATGGTGCTGGCTTGGTGACTCCACTATCTTTTGCTACTTATTGACTGCTAATAAAAGAAAACCCTCTGTTTAGTGGTAAGAAGAAAGCTTTTTTCTCTTTCTACAGTTTATGGATCAACTTGCTATATACTTGAGAGAATGTCTGCTCACTTCTACCTTCTTAAGGAAAGACTGACATTTAAAAACTGTGCTCCATATTGGGCTCTGTTACAGGAACTATAGTCTTCTGTTATGAACTAAGTGTATTTGTGAGCAAATGGGAGGAACCCATAGCTATCTTCTACAGAGTAAAAATAATTGAAACAAATTCCATTTCAGCAACTATTTGGTTTAAGCAAATCTCTGTTCTTATGCTTGCTTGTACTTGGAGTAAACCAAACAATACTTTTTGTGGCTATTTTCTCTTTCGTATAAGTTAAATACTAGGCCAAAAGATTTCAGGATGTCACATGTAGTAGAAAATGCAGTGGGCAAAATATGATTATAAGATGCAGAAAATATAGGCCAAAAACTGTGTGGTAACTGCCTCACTTCCAGCTGAACACCTGCTGTAACGTGAAGACTGGGTGGGGAGACGGAATAGTATCACACAGTAATAAACTGATACGATGTTTTTATAAAATTGTTCATGAATTGTACTATCATATGCAGACTGATAATCTGAATTACATTTCCTAAAGTTGTAACCCCTGATACATTATATTTCTGTTGTTTATCATTTATAGTCTGTACCTGTACAAAGGAAAACCTTGTAGCAGTGAGTGAGAGGGTCATTTTTTATTTGGGTACAACCAATGAATCATGTTATACCCTGTGTACATACATGAAAAACATGTGACAGTGAGAATATAGTTCTACATTTGGATACAACTTCTATATCATAAAATGAAATGGATAAAGCTATTAAACCTCTTTGTCAGGGTTTTCAGGAAACCAGTGATCAGCAACAGGTGTTACAACAACACTTGTGGCAAACAAATAAATCTTTGTCATTGATAATAAGAAAGTGGGGATGAAATCCAGCACAGTGTATTAGCCCTGCAAGAAAAGTAAAAATCTCAGGTAGGATTTCAGACTCCACCTGCAGGATGGGAGTGTGTCATATTAAGGCCAATTCTTTCTTACAGAAAGTGAATGTAAATGATGATGTAGACACTTTCATCCAAGCATTTTCAAAGGTCAGTGAATGTGAGCGGACCACGGCTGTTGCTTCATTCCTTTCTGCAGTACTACAGAAGGCTTCCTTTTATGTAGAGTTTGTCAATGAAAATAATTATGACAAATGGAAAGTGGAAATACTAGCACACCGGGTTTTAACACCTACTGTAAAGGCCCAAATGCTCCATGCCTGGATTTACAATTTGGAGAATCCACTTTATTCATTTATGATATACCCTGCTCATCTAACCTGTAATTAGTTGCAAACAGAGGATAACCATGTGTCCTAAAAGTAGCAGAGATGATCCTTTTCAACCAGTTCGTGACAGCTTTGATGGGTGCTATAATCCAGTGAGTGCACAAGGAAATAATAACATTGTAGATCATCTTGTTTATGGAAATACTAATTTTGGAATAAAAGCTGTGGATGGGAGACCTTTTATAGACTTTAAAAAGGAACACCAGAAAAAGGATACAACAGAACATAAAATGGATTAAGTGAAGTATCTTAAATGTAATCAGTCTAAACATTTTAATCAAAGTTGTCATGTAGCCAATGAATATATGCAGTCTGCTATACATACTAAAATTTTTCTTTAAAGAAATAAATTTAAATGAATGTCCACAGCATGATTCACATACCAATATCCATTCTCGGCCTAATGACTAAATTTATTCAATACATCATTCCCACCCTCGCTAATTTGACTAAGCGTGCAAACACGGAAGCCCTGACTATCTCTATCCCCTCTGTTGTCAGCCTGATTGCAGTTGGTATTATGAGACAGTGAAGGATATAACTAATGCTTCCAGACAACCTACTACTACTGAACCAGCATGACATGATTTGTGAGAGTGGTAATTATCTGTAAAAAATTAGAAACCACTCACTCACTTACATAGAAAGTCAGTAATCAACACATAATGTCATACATAATGCCACAAGATTACACTAAACTAGCATATACAGAGATTGTAAAAGAAACCCTCCTCATGCCTCTAAGAATCAGAACAAAAAGGTCTTGGCTGGAATCCCTTAATCTAGCTATGTTATACTCACATAACTGAGTGAGTCACCAAACCGCAGACTGTAAATCTTTCACTGCTAATAAGATTTTCTGCCCAAGCAGAAATACCCTAGTAACTCCTAACTTCATCTTCATTCATGCTCATTGACTCTTTACTCATTAGGCCTGACAAAGACAGTAGTTAGTTGCCTTTCTGGTGCCAGGACCCATGACGTCCTGAAGGTGGTACAGTCCCCAAAATACTGCATATATTACAGCAATCTGGTCCTGGCTCACACAGGTGTGAATAACCTGAGATGCACTACCCAGAAGGACATTCAGAGAAATATACTTGAGATTGTAATGCATGCACGCAAGACTTTGACCTTGAGTGGAATTCTACCCTCAAATGATGCATAATACAAAGAGACGATAACTAGCTTAATAACTGATTATATAGCTGGGTTTTTCTAGCAGGATCTAGTATGTGCCACCTTTGGACAAGATAACTGATATTTCAATTTTCTTTGCTAGGGATCCATAACTTTAATTACACATATTCTACATACTTGCCAAAGCATTTGCATCCCCCATAGGGCATGTTTTCAGAGACATTCCACTGTATATATATGTGTATATATATATATATATATATATATATATATATATATATATATATATATATATATATATATACATATGTATTGGGTCTATATTATATCAGCAAATGCTTGAAATGTGCTCCCCACACCCTGTACTTAAATATACCATCTCCGAGATCCCACCACAGTGGAGGAAATGGCAAAGTCCCGAAAAAGGCCCAGTGATTTTTTTTCCCTGGGAAAAAAAATCGCTGCTCCATGCTTTCGGAATTTTGCCATTTCGAGTAAACACATTCAATTAAACAGTGTTTGCAACTTTAAGCATTCACTTACATAAAAGGAACCCATATGTATCAATGGGTCCCTATCAGATTATTGAAGTTTCAAACTTTGAAAGTCATATGGTCAGGACCATATGATTGAAGGTTTGAAACTTTGAACATTTCAAATGGAGATCACATACAGCACGGTAGAGGAAATTTACCCTTTTCTGCAATGTAGTGCAATCTCAGAGTTGGCATATTTAATTAGCAGGGGGTGGGGGATGCTGGGGTGCATGCCATCCTGTCAAACATTAAAAATTCAAAAATATAATTTTTTAAAATGTTTTATGTTCCGAAACTTCGATCATATTGTCTCGGCTATATGAATTTTGAAGTTTCAGAACTTCAATAATCTGACATAGATCTGTATACATATATATCGTGCTTTACCGTGCTGTACTGTGATCGTCATTTGGGTGGGAGGTTGGCATAATGGTTAAGGTGTTTACCTTACAAACATAAGGTGCAGGGTTTGATTCTCACATGGGGTAATTGGCTAGGCTGAAAATGGCCCACAAGGGCAGTTAGCCTAGTACTAATCTATATATATATATATATCTATATATATATATATATATATATATGTGTGTGTGTGTGTGTGTGTGTGTGTGTGTGTGTGTGTGTGCGTGTATGTATAAAGCTTACAGTAAATTCCAGTCAGAACCACATTAAGATGTTCTGCTAAGGGCAAGACATCTTAACCATAAATTGCAATATATCAAAACTCTACTTAAAAAAAAAAAAATTAAAACACATTCTTATCTGTGTTGTGACATAGATTTATTTTCATTGTAAAGACAGCACTCCAGCTTTACTGGATCTCAGTACCTATAATGCATTCAAACCTGATGGAAACCAATGGGAATTACCGCAGTACTGCAAGAATCAGTCATCTCCAGATAGTTTACTCTGAATCCACAAACAGTATTTAGTGAAGTTAAAATTAAACTAAACAAGACAACTGATACATTTATAGCATGCTACAGGTCACCTTACATGTATCTAGGGGGCCATGAAAGCTTTCTAAATGTGCTTACCTAATTATTCATAAATAAAAATATTTTTTGATTAACTGGAGTGCCTATACCACAAAGGGTGGGTATGCCCAATGGTTCCTAGTCTCAGTAAATGTTAAGTCCCTTGTGGAAATATGTAACCAGCCAACTAGAGTTCAAAATGTTTTTGATTTCATCCCACTAACACTTGCACTGATTTGTACTTGTCACTAGTGGTTAATCCTAATGACAAATCAGTAATCATCTCTGAATTCAAGGACTTAAAAAAGATAAATTAATTAAAACTATGCAATGAACTTTCACAAGTCACTAACAAAATCTGCAGCCCTCATGTATTCTCAGTTGTCACTTCTACCAATGAAAAAAACAAACACCACCATGTGCTGGGTCTGACGGCTGATAAAATATAGACTCCTCGAGCAATAAAATGCAGGAAATCAGTTCAAAACAGTTCAAAACACGATCACCAACTGTAGTATAAAATCCAAGCAGTTTATTGGTATAAAACTGTTAGCGCTTTCATCCTTAGGCTTCTTCAGACAGTTACAAAAGAAAAGCATGCCTATCCCAATTTAAATACTGGAGCACTGTTGTTGATAGGTTAAACCCAAACACATGTCAAACACTAATTACTATGCATCTAAAAAACTGCTCAATATACAATAAAGACACAGTACTTCAAATTCAACAAGGCTAACAAGCGCTAAATGTTAAAAACAAAAGTAAAAATAATAAAAACATCTAGAAACTGTCACATAGACAGTATTTACATATACCATCATCAAAAATATCAAAAACATCATCAAAAACATTAAGGTCTAAAACATCTCCTTTTCCTTAACACAGGGGTTATATTGACCTTATCATTGAGTCCTGGGAACTTATCTGCCCTACATCTGATGATCCATTGCATCTCTCTCTCTAAGGTATGGTTAATAATGCCCCCCCCTCTCTTACTAGGACATACTACCTCTATAACACAAAATGAGAAAGTATGCTGCGGGCAAGTGACTATAACATGTCTGGCTAAGGCATTCGTGGTGTTAGCTATCCTGATCTGATACATATGTTCCCTCACCCGCTCCCTCAAAGTCCTATTAGTTTTGCCTATATAGAACGAGGTGCAGGCGGAGCACCTAGCCAAATAGACTACATTAGAATCTAAGCAATTGGTACATGTAGAAAACTTGAACTCATAATTGGTAACAGGATGGGTGAATGAATCCCTAGTATCTATAAACCCACACTGGTTACAATTGCCACATGGATGTGTATTCCATGTTGGTCCATTTATACGTCCTACAACTGGTGGTACAGGCCTATGACATAGCATACTCTTGAGGTTGGGTTTATTCTTATAGCTAATAGAAGGTTTCAAACCCACAATTCCCTTGACCACAGGATCCAGAGTCAAGATCTCCCATCTATCTTCCATAAACCTCCTAATAGACCTGGCATCCTTAGTATAACAAAGGGGGGCTCTAACGATACCTTGTGGGAGCCCATTGCCTATAGGTACAACATCATCGGCTACCCCTAGATCTGAAAAATAGGGTCTGGCCACAGTACTACGTAACGAATCCACCTCTATTTTCATCCTATTAAAAGTAACTGAGTCATAACCTCGGGACAAGAACATCTCTCCCATTTTCTTTAACTCTCGGGAGTAACCCATATCAGAGGGATTCAACCTTGAAGCCCTCATGATTTGTCCTTTCATGACATTTTCAAACACATAGGTAGGATGCATACTACTCCTATGAAGGAGTGCGCTCCGATAGCATGGTTTCCTATGTATAGAAGTATTAATCAGTCCACCTGGCAGTCTACGAATATCCACATCTAAAAAAGAGATAACATCCTCTGAGTAGCCAAGTGTAAACTTCAAAAATCCAGTAGAGTGGTTCACATTATGAACAAATAACAACAATTCCTCTAGAGAGCCACACCAAACGAGGAAGAGGTCATCTACAAACCTCCTATAAAACTTCACATGGTCTCTAAAACCACTAGAACCAAACAAATACTGATCCTCCCACTCTGCCATAACTATGTTGGCGTAGCTATTGGCACATGAAGTGCCCATAGCTACGCCATCATTCTGCAGGTACATATCCTCACCAAACATAAACACGTTATTGGTGAGTACAGTTTCCAAAAACAAAGATAGTAAATCTATAAACCTGTTCGTGTAACTAGAGTTCTTATGTAAGTGGTTAAGATAGAACTGGACCCCTACCTCATTGGGTATAATGGTAAACAAACTCACCACATCGAGCGTTACCATTAGAAACTTATTATTAGGTTCCACATCCTTCATAAAATCATACAAATCTATCAGAAACTGTTTGCTATCTTTAAGAATATGGACACACTTGTCTACCAGTGGTCTAGAGTAGTATTCTATGTAAATGGACATCGGTTCGGTCAACCATCCCTGCCCTGAGACAATAGGTCTCATTGGAGGTGGATCCATAGACTTATGTACCTTGGGTAACCCTTGTATTATAGGTATACGTAGAATACTACTCTAGACCACTGGTAGACAAGCAGATTATGGTGGTTTGGGCACACAGGAAGAAGGCAAGAGGAAATTAGGGCAGCCAGCAAATAGGTGGATGGATTGTGTGACAGAAGACCTGTGACAGTCAGGTATGAGTGTTGAAGAAGGTAGGAGAGTGACATTGCATAGGGAGAGATGTTGACAAGTGACATGACGGCCTGATCCCATGTAGAAAATGGGAAAAGGGAGGTGATGATGATGATGTTGAAATTGTTGCTTCCCTTCCTTCAGAAAGTTATTATTGAACATGTCCTTATTCCACACTCTAAAACTAAAAATAACACTTCAGTGGGCCCTCTACCTATACCTGGTTGCTTAATCAACAACTGTCACTGAAGCCCTCCTAAATCTGTTCAGCACATGCATAGCCACAGGGTATGAGGTATGAGGTATGGAAAACAGCTATTGTTATGCCCCGTCTGCAAAAGGGGATCCAACTTAGATTCTGTGAGCAACAGATCCTTCAGCCTAACTGGTTTAATTTAAAAGCCTGGAATGTATTGTATCTGATTTTTTCACCAACAATATAGAAAGTATTGTTGTTCTAGATACGTAAAAAATATGGTTTGTCAAAGGAATATAATGTCTACTCAATCTAGTAAACTTCTTCAAAGAAGTTACTGAGGCTGTGGAGAGCAGCCATGCAGTTCATATAATGGGCATGGATTCAGCCATGCTCTTTAATACTGTTCTCCATTCTGGGACTGTAAATAACCTTAAAGGTCTAATGTAGACCCTTGTGTTGCATAATGGATAACAAAATAGCTAACAGACAGAACTCATGCATTTCAAGTAACATGTGCCACCTCATAATTCAAAAAATGTCCCAGTGGCCCTCAACAGGGCTTACTACAGGGCTTAGTACTGTGGCCCCTTTCATTTTACATATACTACTCAGAACTTCAAAGCACTGCCCCATACATATGACTAAATACATTTGCTGATGTCCTCAAGCTGTCTGTAGTCTATTACTCAGCATCTGATATCATGTTACTGCAGAAAAGTCTAAGCCACACAAATCAGTGGTATATTATAAATGGCTTTAAATTAAATATTATGAAGTGCAGTGTTTTCACATTTGGTAAAGAAATAATGATAGTAGCTTACAATATAGACAGCACCCCAGTCTTGATTGCTCTGGTCTACAGAGTTCTTGGTAACTTATTCAACAACTCTCTGTCCTTTGACAATCAGGTAACAACAGTAGTCAGGAAATTCTTCTGTGCAGACTAATAATTAAAGATGTCTTATCCAAGTCAAAATAAATGATCACTTCTTTGTACCCTATACTGATCGCACCATTTATAGAATACAATGCTCCTTTTACTACATATCTATCTAAATAAACCATGCACTAAAATTATAACTTGATTGAAGACTCCTATCTACCAAAATAGGCTTGAAGCTCTGTTGCTGTAATCTGCCATTTAAAGACTCCTACCAGGTGATTTATGCATAACATTCACTGCTGTTAAGGCCCCAACCCTTCTTGACCCCTCTACTCCAACACAAAACAATTGGCCTCACAAACACTTAAACCAAATATTGATTTTCCATCAATAAACAAATAATGCCAGCAGGATGGAGAGATTTATTCTGCACCACTTTCCCAATCTCTGTAATACTCTTCTCTTACATATAAAACAGTCTTGTACTTCTTTGAAGGAATACCTTAATTAATATATGGGCACCCACACATTCATCCAGGGACTGACATATTTTGTTCCCTCCTCTAGGCAGGAGGTATCATTTGAGGCTAGGTATTGACTGGCTTTTGGCACCAGTGACTTTGGTCTATGGGCAGACTCTGTCTTGTAAACGGTAAGGGTCTATACTTCTGTATTTGTAACTAAAGTGTAGGTAAGGATGGAAGGAGCAGACATCTAGCTAGCTATTCTAGTGCCTGTGCTTCGATGTAATTGAAATATATTGTTTTAACCTAAAGTATGGCTTTCAGAGCCCCTTAGTGAGATTGTACACTATGAAGGATCCTTTGTGTGACTAGGCATAAACACAGTTAGACTCATAGTTAAAATCATAAATGTGCACTGGTATATTTTGGTGATTATAGGCTATATTGCCCAGAAGCTGTTCCTATGCAGAGAGTAACTGAAAAAGATATTGCAATGCCCTAGTACAGATGTTCCCTAGACCTGGAATATCGAAAGAGATTCTAAGGGGCCAGTAAATTTCATTTCTGTCAAAGATGATAAAGAAATTGGTCATGTTTTGTTAAAATCATACATATTTGTACTTCATTGTGCCCCTTCCAAATGGATGAGCTTTTCAAACAGTTTAATAGGACTGGAAATCAATGCTAAGAAATGATATAAATAAGGATGGGAAAATAGGACTTCCTGTTACAGAGTTCCCATTTTACTTTATGTTTGATAACACACGCATCGCCAGTCCTATACTTGCTTTATCCTATTTGAACTGTTATATGGAGGAACAACCCATGGGAATTCGGATATACCTGATTCATTTTTTATATAGTTAAATACTGTGAATTAATTTTTGCTTCAGTATTTATTATAATATAGAGCATTATTCTAAGTTCCTTCTTACAAACTTTAGTTTAGATATTTTTGTTACATTTTACTTTATATTTTTATAAAACCTCAATAAAAGTGCAAATTGAAAGGAAGCAAAAGGCAAATATATGTCTCTAGTCTTTGTCTCCAGAATCTTGGAATCCATCTCCAAATAAATGACACAGTTTATTTTGTAAAATTAGCAAGGAATTAAAGGCATATTTTTTAAGCAGTCCAACTGCAAATACTCCACCAATGGAAATGTCACACAGACGTTCCATAATCTGGATTCAAACTTACTCTTTTGTATTGCTGACGACTTTTATTCACTGTAACTATTTTCTGTTGTTATATCATATTAATCCATTCCTTTACTTATTTACATACCTTTGTTAATAGTAATTGCTACAGCATTGTGAAAAACCTCAACAAGCATCTTTGTCCTATTATTATTATTTCCAGTTACCAGTACATTCTTGGTCTTAGTATAATTGTACTCCTGGGGTTAACCTAAAAACAGTCCTTGTTGATCACTGTTCTGACCTTGTAAACAAATAAATACATACAGACATACACACATACAATTATTTCAAGCACAGGCATTGAGGCTTGACAATATTCCAAAACACTTGTTCCCATAAAAAGTGCTCGGGCTGTTCTTAAAAATATCTAAGCTAGTGCTTCCTTTAATGTAATTGGATAGTCTGTTCCGCGCATCAGCTGCTCTCTCAGAAAACCAGTTAGTACACTTCTCAATCTTAAAGAATTTTCTGCACAGGTTGTCTGTTGATTCTCCACTTTTTGATAAGCCCAGATATTCCCAGAGGTAGTTGTCTCTAAATGCCTTATATACTCGAATAAGGTCTCCTCTTAAATATCTATTAGAGACACTGTCCATGCAGGAATCTTATCATACAATGGTATAAAATATCATCTAGGTATCTATATGTCCATCTCTGATAGCAGAAATAAAGTGGTAGATGTACCCAGAAATGTGACTGTCTTTGAAATATCATCTGTTACAAGTCAGAAAGTCAAGTAGCAAACATTAGGATACTTAGCCAATGGTATCAACACTGAAATCCTGGAATTCCATTCCTGCCTAAATCTGTAAAGAGCAATCTACCAATGTAAATATAGGAGAAACCTGATGCTAACTTACCCACTGATGATACTCTATAAGATATATTAATTGGTAACAATCAACCCTGAACATATTCCTTGCACACACTTAATACTAACTAACTCATAACTTTTTAAGTCACTCACTTTACTCATTGCAGACTTATACACACTACAAACTGTAGTCACATAAAATTCAGTTGAACATATTTTGTAATTCCCTGCTTTAGTCTCTTTCCCCCTTTTGCTTCCTAGCTTCCTACCCTCCCTACAAAATTTCTCAGTTACCTCTTTGCATCATCTCTCCTACTGTGCTACTCTTTTGTTCCCTGATATATTTGGTCTTTCTTTCAGATCACATATATTCATGATGCTTATAAAACTGTCACATATTTGTATTTACGTATATGTTGAATGTTGCTAAATCTACTGCATCTAATGATAAGCATTTCATCTGGACTTAAAAGGCTTATCTACAAGATATCTTTTATTCTGCCATTCTTACTGTTTACTGAATTTCATTGCCTAAGATTACTCTTAGACTGAAATGTTTTCTCAAACTTCACACAACTGGCTGAAGAAAATAATGTACATGAAATATGCTAGTTTCAAATTAACACCTCCATATTAGCTTCAAATTTTCACATCCTTGTTTAAAAAAGAGTAGTATTGTATGGTACCTGTTACTATGCCTACAAACTTTTTAATTTATGTAATGTGTTTCTGGGTTTATCAATCTTCTTGATTTAATTATTGATTCTGCATGTTTTACCCTTTAATTTACTTTTTCTTATATGTCATGTCTTAATGACCTAATGCCAGCTGAGTACCTACAAAATGCAGCAAAAGCCATAGCTATCCCCATCTCCATCTTAATAAATAGAACTATTAAAGAAGCTATCATCCCCTCACTCTGGAAAGTGTCACATGTGATACCACTCCTCAAGGGTGGACCATCCACAGAATTCTCCAACTACAGACCCATAGCCGTTCTATCCCCCATGGCTAAGATCATGGAGAAGTGCATTCACAAACAGCTAATGTACTTTCTCCTCCAAAACAAACTGTTGTCAACTCCCAGCATGACTTCAGACCCCACCATAGTACCACTACTGCACTGCTCTCTTTTACTAACACCATTAATTCTAATAGAAATAATGCCCAACTCTCATATTCCCTATTCCTTGACCTCTCCAAGGCTTTTGACATGGTCAGTCACCAGCTATTTATTATTGCTCTAGAAAGTTATCCCTTGATCACCAATCCATCCAGTGGTTCCAACACTACCTGCAGGATAGTCATCAGGCTGTTCTGTGGCAAAACCAACTCTCTTCCCCCTTACCTGTTACTATAGTAGTTTCATCTTGGGCCCATTACTTTTTTCCATCTTTATAAATGCTCTCCCCACAGTCAACCCAAATGCTTCATGCATACAATATGCAGACGATTCCACCCTCATTTGTTCAGCCAATATCCCACAGGACCTCCAGACCATGACCCAATCCACATTTAAAACTGTTGAGAGATGCTTCTCTAACCGTGGTCTAATAGTAAACCCCAATAAAACCAAATTACTTCACCCCCACCCGTCAGTCACCAACAATTACCTTCACAGTTATATCTAACAATGGTACTACAATCTACCCAGATACTAACACTAAATTACTAGGTGTAATAATAGACAGAAACCTCAAATTTGACCTGCACGTAAACTTAACTAAACAATAAAAAACACTAATAAAAAAGTGGGATCCCTATATAGAAACTTTGCATTTCTCACCCCAACTGCCAGAACTACCATTGCCAGCTCCCACCTACTTTTGACCCTCTTATATGCTTTCCTATACTGACTAACTTGCAAAAACTGAACAACCATGTTGCCAGATTTGCTAGAGGTTCAGCTTTCTGCACTCACCACTGCCTAAACCTATA
The DNA here is from genome assembly GCF_019279795.1 of Protopterus annectens. Taxonomy (NCBI): domain Eukaryota; kingdom Metazoa; phylum Chordata; order Ceratodontiformes; family Protopteridae; genus Protopterus; species Protopterus annectens. The sequence goes on along the minus strand of NC_056734.1, from coordinate 649,869,728 downwards.
AGATGTAAACTGACTTGAATTCCCTTATCTGCTCCTCTATAACCAACTCACTACTGCTATGTAGTTATTAACATGACTGAATACCATACATCTTGGAGTAGTATTTAATTTCTGTAAATATGACCTTTACATATTTTCTCTCGCTTAGATGCAAATAACTGCTTCAGATGTCCAGAGGATCAGTGGCCTAATGATGAACAGCATATGTGCATCCAGAAGTCTATGGATTATCTGTCTTATGAAGAAGCTCTGGGAACAAGTCGGACTAGTTGCACAGTTTTCTTCTCTTTATTTACTAAATCTATATTCTGTACTTTCATTAAGTATCAGGACACTCCAGTTGTGAAAGCCAACAACCGTGAACTCAGCTACATCATCCTTAGTTCCCTATTCCTTTGTTTTCTTTCCCGCTTGCTGTTCATTGGACAGCCCCAGAAAGTCATAAGTTTGCTTCATCAGACTAGTTTTGGAATAATATTCTCTTTATATGTTTCTGGAATACTGGCCAAAACTATTACTGTTGCCATTGCTTTTAAAGCCACAACACCTGACAGCATTTTACGACATTACATTGGACCCAAAACTCCCTACTGCATTGCATTCCTTGGCACCATGCATCAAGCTGTATTGTCTATTATTTGGCTGGTGAAATTTGCCCCATATCCTGAAATGAATATGAAGACTGAAGAAGGCAAAATTGTACTGGAGTGCAAAGTGAGTTCAGTGATTATGTTCTACTTTATGCTTGGATACATGGGTCTCTTGGCCAGTGTCAGATTTGTTATGGCATTTCTTGCAAGAAAATTGCCAGACCGTTTTAATGAGGCTAAATTCATTAGTTTCAGCATGATTGTGTTTGTTAGTGTCTGGCTCTCTTTCATACCAGCATACCTCAGCATAAATGGAAAGTATATGGTGGCTGTGGAGATATTTGCTATCTTAACACCTGGTGCATGTATAATTATTTGCATATTTTGCCCAAAATGCTATGTTATTATTCTGAGGCCCCACAGAAACACAAGGGGGATCTTGCAGCAAATATGAAATTCTCTGCATAAAAATAGGCAATCTTCTGTTTAATTCCTCCAGGTGTTACAGATATATTTATGTGTGTGTGTGGAGGGGGGGGCAATTGGTCTGTCCTGTATCAAGTTATAGAAATAGATGTTGGATCACATATACCTACGATTGTATAACTTGTTAATTATCAACTCTGACAGGAACAGCCACAGTGAATGCATTAAGTATTAAATATTTAATATTACAATAAACAGACATTTATTTCAAAAGTTATTTTTCTTAATGCTGGTACACTTTATAATATGCTAAATTCAGCTTTCACAGTTTACAAGAAATAATTGTACTTCACAAAAACAATAAACTCTATGCATATGTAACAAGCAAATCTTTACTTATTACATTAAAACTATATTCACAGCCTATTCTTAAGTTTTCCATGTATAAATTCAGTATCACTCACATTCTTTTCACCATCTTCAAAGACATTTCCAGGGATTCAGAAAACTTCCGTGCAGGAATAACCTATTCCTGCATGGAAGGGACCATTCTCATACAGTATGGCAGCATGCCATGCATATTCATGAAGGCACGCTACCGTGCTCTAAAATGTACACCATTCAGTGCACGAGTGCAGGGGGTGTGTCTGAGAGCAATGCTCTCACTATACACATGCCTCTTGCACTCCATAATTTCTGTATGGCAATCTAATGGTGGCGAGAGTGTCTGCGAAATACCTCTCAACCTCTTAGAGTAAGAAATTTGGAGAAAGGAAATAAAAGTCTGGCTCACAGACTTAAGTTGACAGAATAACAGGTCATGCATTAGCATGAATGTGCTTAAGGGTATGAAGTCTAAAACGCAAATGTCTGTCAGTATTTTTTAATTGCAATCTTTAATGATTTGCCACTAATCTGCCAGAAAGCCAAAATGCTATGAAAAATGGACCAAATCTATAGAGCAAATATCTGGGCAGCCTGTGACAATCTGTACAGTTCAGAGGTATGATGGACACTGTTAGCATCTGTGGAGCATACCTCAAATGCAAAGCCTGCCATGTCATCACCATTGTAAAAGCACAGCCCCCCACAGATAATGTTGCATACATCAATGTGCATACCCCTACAGTACAAAATTAAAACACATCAGTTTAATTTTTTTTTCAGTCCCCAATAAAGTTTATGTGTAGCTGAGGGAGTGTGCACACTGCACAGCTCTGCTCAGCCTAGCTTACACATCATGAGGAGCTAAATAGTTATATACTCCAAAGCTTAGCAATGCAGAAATAGTGAAGTGGTTAGAGTGTTCACTTTGCAAGTAGTTGCTCCTGGTTCAATCCCCACTACAACAATTAGTATTTCACATGCGAAAGCAGTTCATAATTTATTTTTTTTAATAATTAGGAAGTAAATAACACATATTTGTTAACCAGAGTAGTGTAGTAGGTCCAGATGTGACCTATATATAGTATAGTCACACAAGAATAAATGTAATGAAAGCACATTGGGGCATATTTACTTAGGAGGAGAATAAACTTCTAAAACCCACCATTGAAAGCAAGTCTGCTTTCAGGAATGAAAAAAAGTAAGGATTAAAGACAATAGAAAAAGAAAAGGGCTGGTGATAATCAACAGTACAGCAAAAAAACTTCCTTTAAAAAATGCATCTGAATAAACCTGGAAGCTAATTTTATTCTATTTTTTTAACTTATGGGACTTGAATACTTTTTTGAACCTTTCTACCATATAATTATATTAAAACAATGTCAAGCCTCACAAACGTTATAGATGCTAAACCTCAAAAACCCACACATGTTTTTTTTTTCGGATTCATTCATTCATTCATTCATTTAAGAATAATGTTATTAAGAGACTGCCTCCCACTTCTGTTTTGTTTTTCTGCATTTCTGGCTCAGCAAACACATTTACTACTATCAGCTTTCTTTAATTATATGGTAGTTCTTTCTTAGTCACTTGTGTTAGGATAGCTCTCATGTACTGCCCTCAGATATTCACATGCTTTCAACAAAAATGTAAAACTATTACTTAAGCAAAATATTTATCCTATTAAGCCCAAGCAAAATGAGATCTAGCTTTTAAACAAGATCCTTCTTTTGGTGCAAAGACACTAAAATACAAATCTTAACCATCTACTAACTGATTAATATTGACAGGTTGTCTGCTCAGGCAAGGAAGAGGCAACCTGCGAACTGATTGGTTAAGTGCACTGACATCCCAAAGATCTGTGCATTTAACCAATCACCTTCCTTGTATGGTGCTACAACTATGACAGTTTTTTTAAGGAGCTTTGTGACACGCGTCTTTTTTAAGTAAAGAGATACAGCATTTCATTACTCAAACATATCAAATAAAAAAGTCAAGCAATCTACAGTGCTCCTTTTCTCATCTGGCAATGGGTTCCACTGAAGATGTGGACCCCGGGTCATCACCCAAATCACCCATATTATAACCGAGTCTATATTATAACATCGAAGTCTAAAAACTTTGAATGTTATAATATCAAACCCAGTAGAGTGAACACTTGAAATAGTGAAGCTGCAGAACACCAAATACTTTCCTAGGGAAAGTATTCAGTGGTCCGTTTCTGCAGCTTCGCTATTTCCTCAGCTGTGGAGCGAAGATTACGGACCGGGTTAAGGTAAGTGCGTGAATGAAGGTGAGTGTGCGATTGGGCATGGGTTAGGTGAGTTAGGGTTAGAGCGCGGGTCAGGTAAATGTGCGATTGTGTCGACATGAGGGTTAGAGTGGGGTAGGTGAGTTAGGGTTAGGGAGTGGGTAAGGTGAATGTGCGATAGTTAGGGACCTTAGGGTTAGGGTTGAGTTAAGTTAAGTGGGTAGCTAGTGGTGTATGTCTGGTTTAGTGTAGGGTTTCGTGAAGTGTATGTGTGTGGATTATTTATTTTGGTGTGCTTGAGTTGTGTGTATATTTGTCAGAACAATTTTTTTCCCTGGGAAAAAATTCGCTATTCTGACTGTTCGGTTTTCTGGTGTTTCAATTGAATGGGTTCAATATTATAACATTCGAAGATTTTAGACTTTGATGTTATAATATAGACCCATTATAATCTGCCACTGTGTGTGTGTCTGTATGTATGTGTTTGTGTGTGCTTTCTCAAATTAGTCTATTCATTCAAATAGGTAAATAATGTGGTCTTTCACGAACCCTTTTTAGTCATGACCCATACTACAAAGCAAGGATAAATGTAGCACAAAACATGCACAACGTGATCCAGCCAATCAAGTAGCATGTTTTGTAGCGATAGGAAGAAACTGCAGTATCTAGAAAAAAATATAAAATGCTCATGTGCACAGGGGAAGAAAATGCAAAAATGCACACAGTCAAAGAAGGCAAGATCGAATTTCAGAACTTTGTGTTGTGATACAGAGCTATTACAACTGAGCCATTGTATTACATAAACTAGTTCATTCTGGTCTAAATTCAAAGTACAATAGAAATGAAAGTGTGCTTATAATATGTCTACACCATTTATCAAATCTGACTTATAGGGGGAATAAACTGAAGAGAACGACAAGGAAGGGGAGTAGAGGGCATAATGTACAGCTACACATGAGGTAGCATTTCTTCATGGATAGATAAAATGAACTGCCTTAAAGGCAGACAGAGAGCAAAACAACTGATACATTCAAAAGGGCTAGAGAAGAGAGGAAACAAATCGGGGAAAGTACAGCCACGAAGAGCTAGTTACAACACTCAAGCAGACAGCCCACAAAGTCTCCCTATGTATTTACGTTTGTTTCATGTACTCTTTTAACAATTTTAAAAGCAATTTTTTGTTTAATCATAACATAGGAAGCACACCGCTACAGAATTTTGTCTTATAACTATCAATGTCTTCCTTTTTTGGATTTACAAATTAAAACTTCTCACACTGTTATTCTGTCACTCTTAGAAAAATGAAACTATTTATGGGAGAGAGTCTACAACTGTTAGTGCAGACTTAGAATGTACCAAGTTTATTACAGTGTCTATAGATAAAAGTGTAGTAGCTCATCCAAAATTGATAACAGACAACAAACAGCACAAATGGTTGAATGGTAACTGCCTTAGCAACAGTTTCAAACTGGTGTTAGGAATTTTTTCTGAACAAACATATGAAATCATTATCTAAATAGCAGTATCTGCAAAATATTTTTCCATTTACATAATAAAGTTTCAATGCATTTTGAACAAGGCTTATGTTGAGTGAATATACAATGAAGTGTATTCCTATAGATTACCATACTGTCATCAACAAGAATAAGTTGCATTTTAAAGGCAAAATTAAGTTATTAACATGACTGAATACCATACATCTTAGAGTAGTATTTAATTTCTGTTAATATGACCTTTACATATTTTCTCTCTCTTAGATGCAAATAACTGCTTCAGATGTCCAGAGGATCAGTGGCCTAATGATGAACAGAATATGTGCATCCAGAAGTCTATGGATTATTTATCTTATGAAGAAGCTTTGGGTACAAGTTTGACTAGTTGCACAGTTTTCTTCTCTTTATTTACTGCATCTATATTCTGTACTTTCATTAAGTATCGGGACACTCCAGTTGTGAAAGCCAACAACCGTGAACTCAGCTACATCATCCTTAGTTCCCTATTCCTTTGTTTTCTTTCCCCCTTGTTGTTCATTGGACAGCCCCAGAAAGTCACATGTTTGCTTCGTCAGACTAGTTTTGGAATAATATTCTCTTTATGTGTTTCTGGAATACTGGCCAAAACTATTACTGTTGTCATTGCTTTTAAAGCCACAAAACCTGACAGCATTTTACGACATTACATTGGACCCAAAACTCCCTACTGCATTGTATTCCTTGGCACCATGCAGCAAGCTGTATTATCTATTATTTGGCTGGTTAAGTTTGCCCCATATCCGGAAATGAATATGAAGACTGAAGAAGGCAAAATTGTACTGGAGTGCAAAGAGAGTTCAGTGATTATGTTCTACTTTATGCTTGGATACCTGGGTCTCTTGGCCAGTGTCAGCTTTGTTATGGCCTTTCTTGCAAGAAAATTGCCAGACCGTTTTAATGAGGCTAAATTCATTAGTTTCAGCATGGTTGTGTTTGTTAGTGTTTGGCTCTCTTTCATACCAGCATACCTCAGCACAAAAGGAAAGTATATGGTGGCTGTGGAGATATTTGCTATCTTAACATCTGGTGCAGGTATAATTATTTGCATATTTTGCCCAAAATGCTATGTTATTATTCTGAGGCCCCACAGAAACACAAGGGGGATCTTGCAGCAAATATGAAATTCTCTGCATAAAAATAGGCAATCTTCTGTTTAAATCCTCCAGGTGTTACAGATATATGTATGTCTGTGTGTTGGGGGCAATTGGTATGTCCTGTATCAAGTTATAGAAATAGATGTTGGATCACATATACCTAAGATTGTATAACTTCTTAATATCAACTCTGACAGGAAGAGCCAGAGTGAATGCTAAAAACTTAATTTTACAATAAACAGACATTTATTTCAAAAGTTATTTTTCTTAATGCTGGTACACTTTATAATATGTTAAATTCAGCTTTCACAGTTTATAAGAAATAATTGTACTTCACAAAAACAATAAAGTCTATGCATATGTAACAAGCAAATCTTTATTTATTACACTTAAACTATATTCTCAGCCTCTTCTTAAGTTTTTTGTGTTCAAATTCAGTATCACTCACATCCTTTTCACCATCTTCAAAGACATTCCCTGGGATTCAGCAAACTTCCGTGCAGGAATAGCTTATTCCTGCATGGAAGGGAACGCTCACATACAGCATGGCAGCATGCCTTGCATATTCATGAAGGCGTGCTACCATGCTCTAAAACGTGCACCATTCTGTGCACAAGAGCAGGGGGTGTGTCTGAGAGCAGTGCTTTCACTATACACATGCCTCCTGCACTCCATAATTGCCGTATGGCAATGTAATGGTGGCGAGAGTGTCCGCGAAATACCTCTCGACTTCTTAGAGTAAGAAATATGGAGAAAGGAAATAAAAGACTGATTCACAGACTTAAGTTGACAGAATAACAGGTCATGCATTAGCATGAATGTGCTGAAGGGTACGAAGTCTAAAACGCAAATGTCTGTCAGTATTTTTAACTGCAATCTTTAATGGTTTGCCACTAATCTGCCAGTAAGCCACAATGCTATGAAAAATGGACCAAAACTATAGGGCAAATATCTGGGCAGTCTGTGACAATCTGTGCAGTTCAGAGGTATGATGGACACTGTTAGCGTCTGGGGAGCATACCTCAAATGCAAAGCCTGCCATGTCATCACCATTGTAAAAGCACAGCCCCCCACAGACAATGTTGAAGAAATCAAAGTGCATAACCCTACAGTACAAAAATAAAACACATCAGTTTAATTTTTTTCAGTCCCCAATAATGTTTAAGTGTAGCTGAGGGGGTGTGCGCACCCTGCAGCTCTGCACAGCCTAGCTTACACATTATGAGGAGCTAAATAGTTATATACTCCAGAACATAGCAATGCAGAATTAATGAAGTGGTTAGAGTGTTCACTTTGCAAGTAGTTATTCTCGGTTCAATCCCCAGTAAAACCAATTAGCATTTCACATGTGAAAGCAATACATAATT